>NC_137923.1:9282327-9337327 GCF_963457725.1 Sprattus sprattus
GGAGATGGGCCGTGCTGAGCCAAAGGAGCAGAGATGTACAAAAGCTGACAGCAGGTGATGGAGACAGGCTTTGGCACCACACAAACACACACACACACACACACACACACACACACACACACAAACAGGAGGCCAAGGGGATCAACACACAATAAAGCCTGAGAGCTCACTGGCAGCGAACCCACGAAACACACACACAAGCACGCACACAAACACACACACACACACACACACACAGACCTGAGGGCAGATTTGATGAACAGCAGGTAGAAACATGGTCAAAAAAACGTCACAATGGGGGCAGCAACAGGGAATCAGCCAATCATCACGCAACCTGAGCGCACACACGCAATTAAGCTGGCAGGCAATGAGCTAGCTCTCGATCCTTGCCGCTCTCTGACACACACGAATGAGGCTTGTCTATCCTTCTGTTCTCACACACACACACACACACACACACACACACACACACACACACACACACACACACACAAACACACACACAATCTTAACATCAGCCGGGAACAGGTATATAATGAGTGGCTGTGCTGGCAGTCGATAGCATGGCTGATCAGGCAGAGTATAACAGCGCTTGTATTAATCCTTTTAGTGCTTCCAATCAATGCAGGAAAGCAGCACACTCACACACACACACACACACACACACACACACACACACACACACACACAAAATAATGCCCACACAAACGATCACAGACACACATTCACACCTACCTCACAGTCTAACATGCATACAGAAATGCGCACGTTCTTGCACAGACACACACATACAACCCCCACGGACACACACTTCTTCGATTTATCCTTTCGGTGCTCCAATCAATGGTGCCAAAGAGATGGCAGAACAAGGCCAGGGGAAGAAGAAAAAAAAAACAAGATTCATCGTTTCAGGGAGCAGAGTATGCAGCTAGCAGTGGTCTCCGTCTGAAACGGACGGGGCCTGTCTGCTCCATACCACAGCAAAGCCAGACAAGAATACAGGTGATCCAGTTTAAACGTCATGTCATACAGCCTAAGCTATTTCACTGTGCTCTGTTTGGCACGTTACCTCTTCGTTTTGCTGCTTCCAGTGGTTAATCCACAAATGAATACTTGCAGACAGAGATAACCTTCATGTACATGTCACTGTGCTCTAATTCGACCCATTGTAGCCTACATTCCAGTGTTGAACGTGGAATGTACAATGCACGAGCATTAAAGGTTTTGGCACTGTGATGACGTCACTGTTGTTGGCACATGCATTGACCAATCTGTCAAGCATACCGACCGCTTAAGAGAGAAGCTGGAAGTGCCCAACCAGCACACAAACATGAGCTTAGTCTACACCTACAATCACAAGTCTGCAAAAAACATTAACCTCCACATGGAATATTACTATTACAAGAAGCACTGCGTGTGTGTGTGTGTGTGTGTGTGCGTGTGTGTATCAAAGTCAAAGTCAAAGTCAGTTTT
The DNA here is from genome assembly GCF_963457725.1 of Sprattus sprattus. Classification (NCBI taxonomy): domain Eukaryota; kingdom Metazoa; phylum Chordata; class Actinopteri; order Clupeiformes; family Clupeidae; genus Sprattus; species Sprattus sprattus. The sequence continues at coordinate 9,283,801 of NC_137923.1, forward strand.
ATTGTCACACAGCAGGACCCACAACACCACACACATGCATTTTGGCGGCGACACAGGACACACACACGCATGCTGATGAGGTCGCCGGTGAAATTGTCCTTCTGCTTTTTTAACCCATCCTGAAGTCCTTGTCCATCCACAAGGGGCTCCAGGAGCAGTGGGCAGCCTTTTTTTTTACGGCGCCCGGGGACCAGGCCAAGTGTTCAGTCCAATCCTGGTCAGGGACGGAGGAGATCGATCTTTCGCATGTTTTTGTGTTTGGGTTCTATACGGAGGAAACCCTTGTGAACACGGGGAGAACATGCAAACTCCACACAGAAAGGCCCAGGAGATAGCCCACCTGAGCACTGAAGGTCTGGGGAGGACCTGCCCCCCAGAGCCAACAGCGCCCCATGTGGGAATCGAACCCATGACCTTCTTGCTGTGAGGCGGAAGTGCAAGCACCTGAGCCACCGTGCCACTTTTTTTTATTTTTTTTTTTTTATGTTTATTTTGCCTCGGCCCATCCCTCTGGAGGGCCGTCTGGCTGTGTCTGCTAGAGGTCAGGCCAGCGCTGGGGGGTGACTGTTGCTCATCACTTTTCACCCTACCCCCTTAACCACCCCACCCCCCACCCCCCATACTACCAAAGACATAGGGTTAGGGTTATATATATGTCTACGCATACTACCCCCAGCCCCTTCCCGACCCCTGAGGTCCTGCCCTCCCTGCAGCTGCCGTTCCACTTATGACCCCCACCCCCCTTCCAAAAGCTCCCCGCCGTGAGGTCACCCCTCAAGGCAGACCCGCCCCCCCACCACGTACACACAAACACACACAGACACACACACACACACACACACACACACACGCACACACACACGCATACAAACACGGCCGCCCCCCAGTGCTCTGGCACGGCCTGACACACTTCAGTCCACAATGGCCACTCTCACCCCACGTCACTCAACAACCGTTCCTGCAGAAATAAATCACTCTCTCCCTCTCTCCACACGTCAGCGCCTGCCTAACTGCCCCCCCATTACATGTGTGTGAGGTATCCAGCATCCGGCATACAAACAGTTTCTCCACAGATCAGATGCTAACTAGCTAGCTCTTCACTGCAAGGCTAACTTCAATGACTTACTATTATTACTTATATTGTCTTTACTTCTGCCATTATTCCATTCACTCTTCAACTTCAACTTTTACCCAAAAAGACAGCAAGAAAAAGCGATATTTATTTATTAGGAGAAGAAGTAGACTCTTTCCTTTTATTCATGTTCTACTCTTCCATCCATACAATGTCAATAACGCAGACTTGAACTGAATTGAGAGTGATAGAGAGATAGATACGGACGGATAGACGAGTAGATGGATAGATAGATGGCCGGAGGGAGGGATGGGTGGCCAGGGCCAGTTTCTCTTGATGAAATATTCAGAGGCTGTCTTGCTCCTGTTACCTGCCTGGCCAGCAAGATGTGGTGACTGACCCGAGGTCTGCTTACCTCCACTGCAGTGCACCCTGTTTGTGTGTGTGTGTGTGTGTGTGTGTGTGTGTGTGTGTGTGTGTGTGTGTGTGTCTGCAACAATTATGAACTTTGCCCCATAAATACATTGATATTATGTTAATATGTTAATGGAGGTGTACGTTAGTGCCTGTGTGCATTTGCAATACGCAATGTGTTTGTATAGCCTACGTGTGTGTGTGTGTGTGTGTGTGTGTGTGTGTGTGTGTGTGTGTCGTGGTTGTGTCTGTTTGTGTAAGTGTGTGATCACTGCCAGACCTGCATGGTGCCTGTTGAATTATTAATGGACACTTTCCAGCTCTCCAGTAATCAAAAAGCATCAGCAAGCACTCCTCAGGTCACAAACACACACACACACACACACACAAACACACACACCATTTTACAGACTAGCTCTGCCCTGGTCAACTGCCAGCTGTGGCCTATCCCAGCATGCTCATCTGGGTCAAGGATCAATGGGTGGAGTCCAGCATGCCCCGCCTCGCTCTCCATCTCTCTCAGACCAACCTTCAGCCACCTGCTGGGTGTGAATGACAGGCCCACACCCCTGTGGAGAGCATTAACGCTGAGGAGGAGCCATTTAAGGCTGCCGATAAGCCACACGGATCTAAGCACTGCAGATCACTCAGAAGCGCTTAGGGGGGAGAGGACTACAGCACTAGAGGGGATGAGGAGAAGTGGTCAGAAGAAGCATGAAGACACATGCCCTGTGTTCTGATTAGTCTGATACTGCATGGATATGATGGTTTGCTTTGAGCGCACACACACACACACACACACACACACACACACAGGCAAGCAGACACACACATACAAACACAGAGTGATATGCACATGTGAGGTTTGCTGCAGGTTTAGAAGCCCTGTCTGACTGCCTCTTTTGTATACATGCAGTGTGAACTTGCGTCGCCTAAAGTGCTATTACTCTTTACGTGCTGGTCCACCACAGACCATACACACACACAGACACACACACACACACACACACACACACACACACTTCACAACGTCAAGGGTGTGAAGTAGCAAACAAAGCAGAACGAATGAAAAACACTGAAAAACACTGAAAAGGATGTCATCTGGCACGCTTCAGCAACCAGCGTTAGCCCTCTGGCTCCACGGCGGAGCCAGTCCAGGGAGAGAGTGAAGGAAGAACAGCAGAGAAGGAGGGATGGACAGTGAGAGCAATGGAAGGATGGTGAAGGAAAAGGAAGGGACATGAAGGGACATGATGAGACCGAGGGAATCTTGCCCCGGACATGGCCCCATCACCTTCTGCTCTTCAGACAGTCCCTGGCAGATGAGCATTCCCATTAGCCCAGAGATGAAACGCTAGCGGAAGAGAGGAGGAGAAGCACAGGAAGAAAGACGGAAACAAAAGAGAAGATCAAATGCGGTTATCATGACTTAAATTGATTAGCGCACAGGAAAGAGTCGGCTAATTGATGCCAGGGGGAGTCTGTGTATGGATATTTAGCGCCAGTTGCCACTGGTGTGAAAATATATGGCCGGGCTTCAGAGGGAAAACAGGTTGTGATTGTGGTGGTAATGTTCCAGCATCCACAATGGCTGACTATTACGCTTATAGAAATGATCAATCGGAATGATCAATCAGCAAAATGTGCACCAAAGCATTCATTACAGCGAGGAGCTAGTGAAGCCTTCCAAAGACAACACACAGACAGGTGAAATAGAGTCATGTGGCCCGGCCCGAGCAGGATCACTGTGTCACCCTATCTGAGGGCCTGTGTGGGGGCGTGCTGTGCTCACATCTAGACAGGAAATAGACAGCCTGACATAGAAATAGAGGCAAAGAGAGAGACAGAGAGAGAGAGAGAGAGAGAGAGAGAGAGAGAAATAGAGGCAAAGAGAGAGAGAGGAGGAGATGGCTACAGAAAGGAAGACTGACAGAGAGAAGAGTGAGTGTGTGTGCTGCTGGCGAGCCGGCTGGCCTGATTTTTCCCATCTCCTCTCCTGAGCTCAGGAATGCCAAGAGTCAACAAGCAGCTTCACACACACACACCAGAGGTGGATGAGGTCGTACACTCAATCACTCAAACACTCTTCAGCTCAGGCAGGGGGGGCACACACACACACACACACACACAAACACACACCAACCCAACATTCTATCTCAGCGGTATGCTTCAATTACTCACGATGACTTTAGTGAAAAGCCCGGGTATTTCAAGCTCTCTGCAGATCCTAATGTCTCTGGAAAAAAAAAAAATTGAACTTTGGCTACCATAACCCCAACCAACTCTATTCCTTTACTTATAAAAATCACAGATACATCAATTTTCATCAACAAATCAAAAGGGAAAAATAACAACTCTTTGGGCTAGTTTTGAGGAGCACATCTGTTAGGGTCAGGACAGACATAAACCACAGAGTTCTCAGAATGTTCAAAGCTATAGAACAATGGTTGCCTACGGCAGAAATCCATACAGAGCCCAGTCAATGCAGCCAAGCCTAAAGCTAAAGTATCGCTACAGGATGCTAGAGCACAATCCTTTATCTGGTCTATCAACAGTGGCTAGAGGGAGAACCAAGAGCGTCTGGTCCACTAAAGACATCTAAATATCCTTGTCCAAGCACACATGCTGCTATTCAAACGTTCTTTCAAAGTTCTGTAATTAGTTCTGAAGCGCTACCATTATACCCGATTAAGATCTTTAACAAATCACCCTCAGATATGATGCATGGTATCAGGCATCCAGATCACCCTCAGATATGATCCATGGTATCAGGCATCCAGATCACCCTCAGATATGATCCATGGTATCAGACATCCAGATCACCCTCAGATATGATCCATGGTATTAAGCATCAAAATCACCCGAGCCAACCTACAGAAAATACCAATGCTGCTTCACCATCATATAAATAGCGCTTAGGGCAAATCCATAACTAAAAAAAGCAGGAAAAGCAGGAAGCAGAGGCTTGGCTTCCATTGCGCCCTTGGAACCCCTGTAGGAGAATTCACTGGGTTTCCATGACAACAGGGAGTGATGGCATAGATAGAATATGATGCACAGGGAGAGCGTCTTTCATCACGTGCTGAGGAGGGGGAGGAGAAAAGGAATGAGGGAGAGAGAGAGAGAGAGAGAGAGAGAGAGAGTGAGAGAAAGAAAGGAGTGAAAGAGCGGGAGCAAGAGAAAGACGAGCACATGGAAAGTGGGCCACATGAAGAACGCTATAATGAGTTGACTCTAGACACCTCAAGGCCCAACAAGCCCCCGTCGCCACCCCCCCTTCACACACCCTCCACCCCCAGCGGCAGGGCTTGGCTGTCAGTTGAGTGCTGAATTTCCCAGGGGGCTGTGGGGTAGCGCTGGAGGTCTTCTCTTCTGGCTCTCCCAGTCCATCCTCTGTCCCTGCCTTAGGTGAGCAGTGGACCCAGGGACAGCAGGTGACGAGTGACAAGCCCTACCAACAGGTCAAGGAGAAATTCCTGCTGGCCAGACAGCTCTATGAGCATTTGACAGCCAGAATACATCTCATACAGGAGAGCCAGGGCTGGGTGGGAGAGGAGCAAGAGTCACTTCTGTGGCTGAGAACTGACCGTTTAGTTGTGTTTCTTTGGTCCCACTGGAAAAGAGTGGCCATGAACTCTGAGTCAGCAGTTTTAGTTTGAGGCAAGGGTGTCTCTCACACACACACACACACACACACACACACACACACACACACACACACACACACACACACACACACACACACACACACACACACACACACACACACACTGTGACACAAACACACACAGGTCTCCTTTCTTTGCACTCTGTGCCCTCTGAGTTGTCTGGGTGTCGGGGACCTGTCACACACTCTCAGCCTCAGTCTCAGCTCTCAGCCCTACAGGAAGCTCTGTCGCCACGACAGCTCACCACCGTCACCATCGACGACACCATCACTGCCTGTCTGGATGAGTGAGAGAAAAATGGGTCTTTCCATAGCCATCAGTCACAAAAGCTAAACCATTTCTCCTGTCATTCCTGTCTACATCCCTCCATCAGAGAAGAACTGAAACCTTTTCTATTACCAGAGGGCAATTATACGAGACACTCTAACTTTCCTCTCTTTTTGTCTGTCCTCTTTCTTACCCTCGCCCTCGCTCTCGCTCGCTCTGTTTGCCTGGAGGAGATATCTGGTTAAGGTGACCCTGGCTGAAATCAATAGCAACTCCTTCAATTAGTCAGAGACACATGAGGTGGGGCTGTAAGGTGAGCACTCTCCTGCCTTCCACACAGCCATCTGTTCAAATAAATACGGCGTCTGTGCTACAGGTGTGTGTGTGTGTGTGTGTGTATATATATATATATATGTGTGTGAGAGAGTGAAAGTAACAAGCTAACCATGCTAACAATGTCCACTGCTGTCATCATCATACCCAGCAGGACTGTATCAATAGACTGAAGAACACACACACGCAGTGCAAAGACTCACCTTAAATTCAGAAATGAGACCATTTAATGCAAGACTAGCTACCCCACAGATGACATTTCCTAGCATCCAAACATTTAAATATGTAAATGCCTCTAGTCTAGGGGTTGCAAGTCACCCAGCAGATCTGCAAGATGGATGGAAAAGAGAGACTGTGCCTCGTTTTCAACCAATCAAAGCAGATGCATGTTTTTGGAAGTTCCATAAGCAAAACCGTTTTGAAACACTGACCCCTGAAAACACACAATGACGGTCACCGGCCACCAATCAGACGGCCCCATTTTATCTGGGCTCACCTGATAGTGAAATCAACCCAACAGCCCAATCACTTTTGGGCAAATGAATGATTCAATGAGTCCTCTCTCTGTGTGTGTGTGTGTGTGTGTGTGTGTGTGTTTTTCAGCTTGTCAGCTTACCTTTTTTCTTCAAACCAAGAATTTCAGCTGACCTTTCAGAGAGGGACTTGTGGCTAGCAAACCAAACTCCTGTTTCCCAGTATGCTGTCTTTCCACATGAAAGCAAAGTACACATCGGCACTCTTGCAGACCACACAGAAATAGGAGAGTATAGAGCCTCAAGCTGGCCCACATGCTAGCCAGGTGTGGACCGGAAGCGGCCCACTTCAAGGCCGGACCCGTTTGAGTCATCTGGGCTCAGCATTAACATGAAAAAAAAATATTACTGTTCAAACCCAAGATGGCCTTCAAACAACAACAGCAGTAGCCATATCTCTCCACTTACAGTCAGGTTCACAAACACAGAGGTGTGGAAGCTAATGTTTCCACACAACCCTTCACTCACCCACTCACAGGTGTATTCCTATAGTCCCCACATAGTAGCATCATGGCTGAAACAGAGCTGGTTCAGACTGGATTAGCACGGATCGGAGTGATCCTAAGCCTTCAGCCACAACCTGCTCGGTGCCACGCTGAGTCAACCTCCACCCTTACCCAGCTCTCCTGATCTCTCCCTCTGCCACACACACACACACACACACACACTAAGGGCACAGGTATGCTTCAGCATTTTTGTCTCCAAAGTATACTAGTTTTGCTCTTCCGGCCACATCTCTCAGAGCACAGGCTCAATCACTCAATAAGGCTACTCACTGTTTGAATACTATCTCTATGTTGTGTAAATCTACAACAAAACCTTTAAACTTTTATAGGTGTACAGTTTTCTCTGCCACTTCATAACTATTTACTCCTCTCTCCAAATCTCAATCGCTACCTACCTTAAAATCCTGTTGCTGCTGAAGCAGGAGATAAACGAAACTCTCGAAATATAAACGGGTCTTAAGTAGTTTTATCCCCAGGGATCAAAGACACCAATAAAATGTGCATCTGAACTGTGAGTTGCTTTGGATAAAAGTGTCTGCTAAATGAAAATAAAATAAAAAATTTAAAAAAAAATCGCAATTTTTTGTTTTCTCATGACCCTGAGCAAGTGCTTTAAAACTTGCAAGCAAATGTGCAGTTGGCAGGCACAAGTTCAAGTGGACAAACCATGTTGATGCTGCGCGGACTGCGCTGATAAACTAAATGTGCGCCATGCACACCGTGTCCGTGGGAGTACACTAACTGCCTAACCCAGCTCTCCTGATCACCCCCCTGCCACGCGTGCACAGCGGCAGACACAGTGGGGTCTGACCTAGTTTCCACTCTTCTCCGCCACCCCTCCTCCAAAAAGAAGAGCAAAAACTGAATCAATGAATAAAACAAGAGGAAAAAAAGTAAGTCGCACACATATGGTGTGTTTGTGTGTGTGCTTTTGTTACGGTGCAATACACTCCACTTCTTATCAGCTTAATGTTGTCTCTAGATCCGTGACCTGGGTGAGCCGGTGCTTATCCTGGCTCCGCTGGCAGAGGCTTTAAAGAGGGCCAACTCTTAAAGGTATATCATGGCTATATGGTGGCTTTCCCCTGCCCCCCACACACCAACCTACAGGCTGCCTCTGTTAGGTCTCATTTCACTGACACACACACACACACACAGACACACACACACACACTGCTGAGCCAGGTCACTTTGTGTCGTCAGATTACTGAATGAATGTCCTGTGTGTGTGTGTGTGTCTGTCTATGACGTGCATGAGGGTAGAGTTACTACACCAGCACCATTAAGAAACTGACACCGAGACAGACAGTTGTTTACTGCAAGTGTGCAAAAAAAAATACACAGAGAGAGAGACTGAGAAAGATTGATCAAGTTATCCCGCCCTTTTAAACTTTGCTTCTCTTTTTCTCCCTCTCCAATTTCTCTAATTCCACCTTTTCCTTTTAAGAGATTGGGAGAGTGAGAGAGAGAGAGCAAAAGAAAGATGCCAATCCTTCTCATTTCTACTGCCGGTCTCGGAGCACATCTAGGCAGGCCGGGTGCACCAACTCTTCCATTCGCCGACCGATGGGAAGCCGTGGCTCCAGAGCTCGCTATTTTCCAAGTTTACCTTCCCCTTGGCTCAGCGTAGGTGAGTTTGTGTGTGAGCTAGAGGGAGGGAGAGCACAGACAGACACACACCTGTTCGTCTGGAGCTCAAGTACCCGTGCAGATGGCACATGGCTTTTTACCGGCTTTTCGACAAGACTCCACAGTGACGAAGCAATCCCATAACCACTTAAAGAGAGAGCGGCGGCAGACGCTGGAGATCGATACTAAGCCAACCCACAAATGAAAACTCAACAGACCACAAACCTGATTACGTGCGCGCTCACATTGAAGTTAAATACATAAAAAAAGCAATGAGCTACAGCATGTAATTATACGTGTTTGGACAAATTGGATTCTACCAGGCGGAGAGTTCATACAGAGCAGAGGGCTGTGTGTGGTCGATGTTTTGGAATGGGAAAGATGGAGCAGAAAAAGGCTGTGTGTGTGTGGGTACGGAACTGGCCAGGGTCTGGCACACAAGTCTTATTCTCCAGTCACTGGTGGCATCAATCATTCATGCAGCTCCTCCCTCTAAACACAGCAGCTTCCTGTGTGGGTTGCTGGGGTGAGATCCCCATGGCAGAATCCAGATCCCACAGCACACTCTATGTAGGAATACCAGCATATAACAATGTGCATATGTACACACAGACACACACACACACACACGAGGACCCACACACTCATATATCAAATATCAATGTCACATGTCTGAGAGCTTGAAACGGACAAGCGTAATTCTTCCCCTCACTGCCCATTCAGGGTCGTGACCCCAAGTAAGGTTATTCTAATGGACTCTACTGGACCACACTTCTCTGGTTATGGTATCTTTCTGAGAATTATCTCCATCACTTTCAAATCCACAACAAATATTATTGCAAGTCTTCTGCAGCTTTTCTATGCTATTTACAATAAACTCAGTCATTACTAAGAAAAACACCCCTTACATAATGATTGAGTATAAAGGTTACAAGTATGTGGTCAAAAGTGTTTTATGGGCTTCAGGTGCCACACATCCGTCACACATGGGAGGCTGTAATTCCTCCGCCTGGAAGATCTGATTGGCCTTGAAACACTCATGGATCTGTGTGTCAACAGTCAACACTCATTCTCAAACAGCACTTGAAGCATCCCAACGCACTACAGTGTGTACTTGACACACCTTGAACTTCATCTAACATGCAACCATGCTCCCCTGACATCACAGCACCATCAGTCCATCCATCAATCCTCCTTAGAGTCTGGTCTCAGGTCAGTTTTGAAGGCCTCCACATTCACAGAGACACTCGTTGCCAACACAGAGCCATCACGCTATCGCCTCAAGAACAGGCACAGAGACACACCAGAAGGCATGCCCTATAGACCGGTTCGATGCTTCTGAAAAGGTAGAAAAAAAGGAATAAAGCAAAAATAGGAAAAAAAGAAGAAGAAGAAGAAAAAAAAAGGGCGGGGGGAGAAAGGCAAAGGGCGGTGAAAGACAGACAGTGAGCGATGTGGGCTGAAAAGAAAAGAAAAAAAGGCCCCCAAGAGAGAAATAAAAATGAGGAGCTCATGTCATTTAAATGCAAATACAAAAGTGAACATACTAATGGAGCAGCGTGCCGGGCTTCATTTAGAAACACTAGCAGCCGGCGGAACTAAAGAAAATGACTCGTGTCGCACCATTACTCACGCGCGGGGTTCTGTGTATCTCCCCTCGCGCTCCCTCATCGATTTCACCGACAACATGCTTGCCTGGTGCACTAAACTACTGGGAAGTCTTTAGCTATGGCAGAGTCATGGCTAGGAATAAAGAATAATATTAATAATAAATAACGCACAAGAGAGCTTGATCCAGCTCTGGCCAGGGTAGAGCCCGAGGGATTAAAGCCGAATTGAGACACAATCCTCGGTGTAGGCTATTGATATAATTTCATGTTGCTTTTGGGTAAGTACCACTGCAGCAGGGGCCAGAATGACTCATTACACAGTAGTGTCTAATCAGGAAAGACAAGGTTGGCGCCCGTTCTGAATAATGTTACTTTTACCATGGTCAAACACTACACTGGTTGTTGTGTTTGCATTCTCTCAAAAAAAACATTGAAACGTTGCTATTTCCCCAAAACAATTCCACATGGCTGTTGGTGTGATATTACCAACAACATCATAACAACACACACACACACACACACACACACACACCCCCCCTCACTGATCTTAGCGATCCGATCATATTGGCCCACGTCCTTCATGAAGTGGCCAGTCGTTCCTTAAACACCCACTAGCTTAAACATTGGTAAGCCCTGGACGGAGGCCAGAGTGTGAACAGTGGACAAATAAGTAATGGGGACACTTCTATAAGCCTGAAGATCTGCTTTCCGCTCCCTCAGGTTACAGTAGACTTCTGAACACAGTTGTTTGGAAGGTGGGGTGGGGGATGTAGGATGGTCTGTGTGTGTGTGTGTGTGTGTGTTTTCGCTGAGCTGCCATTCCCCTACTGTGCCTGACAACAGCAGATCAGCACAGCACGTTTGAGGACTGATCACAGACACAGAGAGAAAGAGAGAAAGAGAGAAAGAGAGAGAGAGGGAGGAGGAGAGAGAGAATGCCTAAAACCTGCCTGCCAGGCAGTCGAAAACAACCCAAAAATACCCATGGATTTGGAAATAAAGGGGAGGAAAGATGAAAGGAAACCCATTCCCTGCAAACATTCGGTTGCATCACATCAGAGCAAATATGTACACCCTGAATTAAGTAAGCCGAAACAAAAGTGTTTAACAAACAACAACGACAACATAGACAAACTCTAGCAGCCATGTTGACTTCCCTCGTCCCCACTAGGGGTGTGTTCAAAATATCGATACGGGGATACATCGTCGCGGGCCTCTTTACGATGCGTGTATCGATACGGAGGGGTCAGTATCGATACTTCACGTTTTTTTTTTTTTTCTTTCTTTGTACAGCGTCTACTTGGTTTATGTGCCTGCCTGCATACTTTGCCCATCATCCAGTTGATGGTATAATTTGAAAGCAGAGTTTCTGTAGAATCCACATGAGGTGACAAATATGTTATGATGTACTGTCAAGGAGTTACAGGCAATTTTTTTTTGTTATAAGCCTAAAATATCGGGATACGTATCGTATACGTACGTATCGCATGTATCGCGATACATATCATATCGCGACCCCTGTATCGGGATGCGTATCGTATCGCGAGGTGGTTGGCGATACCCACCCCTAGTCCCCATATGACTAATACTCTCCCCACCCATTTGACTGGTCTGCCAATATAAAAGGCAGATTTTGAAAGAGAAGGAACATCAAGTCGGACAGTAGATGGATCCCATCTGTCAGTTTAAGTGCTGTGGGTTCTCCCATAACTCAGATTTATTTTCCCAGTGACAGCCAGAGATGAGGGGACGAAAGGAGGGGCAATTAAGCGAGGCATTTCCAGCTCGACAAACACAAGTGAGGCAGTGAGAGAGAGAGAGAGAGAGAGAGCGGGAGAGAGAGAAAGAGAGCGAGAGAGAGACACTGAAGACCATATGATGGATCACTTCAGCGGGGTCGACAGGGGGATGTGCACAGCCACCCAGGTAGATGCTGCCCATCACACACACGGCCCGGACGAGGGCCAGACTCAGGCCAGTACTGCACCAGAGTCAACACTTCTCAGAATCCTCTTCTCCAGCTGTAGCTAGCTGGGCCGATCCTTCCATCTCCATGGTGTCCCCAGCATCCCCACCTCCCTCTTGGACAAGGGCCATCCATCATGAGTCGCCACCCCGCTGGCCACGCCAAATCAGCCAAATTAAAATGGGGGCTCACCATAGGGCACCTGGGCCCAGCTCCCTGTGGGTCTCATACCATCCAAACTCTACCAGCAGCCAGCTGCTGCCAGTCCTGACCAGCCCAGGCTGCCAGCAGCTGAGCCCACTCCCGGTCATGACTGGGTATCTGTATCTGCCCCTGCGCTGCGCTTTATGGCTGTAGAGCTCCACAGTAAAAGAAGAGGAAGCCTCCAGTCACACAACCCCCCCACCCCCAGAGGGCCAACAATGGAAGAGCCCCAGCTGCTGGGAGGGTAGGGGGGGGGACACACACACGCTGGAGGTCTGCCTGACAAAAGGCAACCCCTCTTTGCCTGATTGAAACACTACGTGAAATGCTGGAGAGGAAACAGTGCCTAATTACACACAATCAGTTCAGTTCACCCACGTATCAAATGGCCAGATGGCTCACTTTGCTCAGGTGATACAGTGCATGGACTGATTCTTGATGTTGTGGCTTCTCTAGCTTTAGGGGTTTTCATCACTCCTGCTTGCTTGTGTTGTTTTAATGCTGTAGATTGGTGTGAGAAATCCCAAGATGTGAAGGCAAAAATTCAGAGGCAGCTAAATTGGGAGTCCAATCCAAGGCCACCTCCTTTATGGAAGTCTGACATCTTGCAACCCATTCCCAGGTTTGTCAGTGTGGAATCCATTCTGCATGCAAAGTGTTGCAAAGCCGCAAATGGAACACATAAAAGGTTCAGACTACTGTGTGAACTGGAGAGAGTCCTCCTTAGGTTGTAACTGACTGTGAATCCCTCCAGAAGAGAGGGAAAGGGGGAAAGGGGGGGAGATGAAGCCCTGATAAGCTAAAGGGACGTTCATAATATGGTGCACTAATCTTTGGAGTTGAGAAACAAGTTTAAATGTGGGGGGGGGGGGGGGGGGGGGGGGGGGGGGGGGGGGGGGGCAGACCCAGGCACGGTACACATCGGCCGGCCCTATTTATTGACGTATGATTGACGTATCTATCGCTAAACATGGAGATGAGCCGGACATGGGCAGCTGAGGCAAATGAAGAAATCAAAGGAGGACAATTTGCAATCTTATTTCCTCATGGTTGGCTCATCTGATGAACAACCGACATGCATCCCTGATGACTTGCAGTTTTACTATTTTAAAACTCTGAAAAGCCCAGAAACATTTTTATGAGAAATGTCGCTCATCAATAGGACACAACCAGGGGGCAATGGAAGCATGTAAATGGTCAAATGAAAAATGGCCTTAATTCACCAGCAAAACACCAAATTTCCCAATCAATGAAAACATGTGGAAGGATCAACATATCCGTCACCACTTAGCCAAAAATATATAGTCCAGAGGTCACAACAACAATGTTAAGTAAGTGAAAATGTTTTCGCTACTGAAGTTACCAAACCTATTGCCAACTTAATAACGCAAATCGTATTTCATACCGTTCTCATAGGGTTAGTCATAGTGCTATAACTACTGTTAAAAAGGACAAATAATATATGCCATTTTTATGTTGTGTTTCAGTATCCAAAATACAATGACCTCGAGGTGACTGGTACGTGTTTACTTAATGTTTGCAAGGCTAAAGAAGACAACAAAGTATAGAACTGCACTTCACACAAAAGCCGTGGGACATCAGCCCGTGCATCGTCGGTGTTTGCGGGCTAGCCGTATTAGCTTGTGCCAAACACGAGTTGGGTTTGGCTTTCTGAAGAGAAGCAATGCCCAGCGTATTCATAAGCAGTGCAAATGGTCATATTTACACATAATAATAAGTTAGGTACAGTTGTCACACTAGGAATAGAAACAGAACTAAAGCGATTATTGCAAAAACGGTTCGTAATCAAGACCAGTACAAACATAACATCTAGCACTCACCTTCAGGAAGTTAACTTGTTTCAAAGCAACTGTCGTTTCTGGGGTAAAAACTGGTAGATCCTCAATCTAAACATCAACTGTGTAATTTCAGACACGTAGTCATTTATTTCAAGCAAAAGCTCTCCTTCTAGACCACCGCACCACGAACGTGTACAGCGAACTACCCCGATGTCGCGTTTGTTTCTTTGTTGCCTGCTACAGCAAAGCAACCCTATCCGAGCGTCTGTTCACTTTTCCGCGTCACAGCTGATTGGACGATTCGACTGCATGGAGAGGACGGCCACGGTGGTATGGAAAGAGCGGGGCTTAACTGATTAGGCCCTCTCGCTGACCCCGTCTACCCGTTTCTGCAAATGAGATCATGGCTATGGGCCAGTGGCAGAAAAATGACACTAAATAAATATATAAAGAGGCTTATGTTCGTAGCCTATACACCGCGGACAAGGTTTGAATTCATTCAGCCAGGTTACTCGTCTGTCATGTAAGGCTTGTTGAATGACGGCTTGTTTTTGTGTTCTCAAGGTAAGCCCAAGGAAACTATGATTTGATTTCAAGGTTTATAATTAAAATGTGTTCAAAGTAGTAGACCACATTTGTTCTGGTTGTGTTTTTCCCGTAATGATAAATCAATTCATGTTGCTTTACGCAGATATGCTTTACTTTTGCCAAAACCATAGTCCAGATAACTGGGCCTGGCCTATTTGTATTAATCTAGTCTTAAACTGTTGATCGAGGTTTTGTTAGCTTGTAATGGAATAACTCTGTTGTCTGGAAAAGTTGCTAAGTGCAGTGCTAAGATTCATTTGGAGGATTAGGATTTTCTTTGATTGCATGACTAATGCTAAGAAATAGAGCACTGAGTCATAAATATGCAAACAAAAGATCAATGACGTTACGTTGTTACAGCCACGTGAATGTATGGCGCCCAAAGCTGTAGGTCAATAAATTGAACAGCGCTCTTTTCAATTGCCCCTGAAGTCTCTCCCGTATATCAAGCACGCAGTGTCACGTTGCGTGGAATTTGCTTTCTGGACTATTTCTTCTAACACTGAATTTATTTAGTTTTACATGTCTACTGAGATTTATCAGTTGAATCTAGGGAATTAAGATGCATACTTTTAGACATCTTCAGGCTGTCATAGCGTGGAAATGCAAAGCATAACCAAGAGTAATAGTAGATGCCTAATGCCCAATATAGACGAGTTAATGGGCTAGCCCTTAATGTTATAATGTAGGGATCATTTTATGCTGGGCCTAGTTCAAAGCCTTTTTTCCTCCTCTTTCCAACAGGGGGCAGTGTTTCCCCCAAAAAAATCATTATCGTAGCCATGCCTTTGTTGAAGGTTCGCCCTTGCCTGGGGTTTTCGACTACGCAACGTCTGTGAGAGAAGCTGCTCCATGGGGTCGGCTCAAACTTGCTTGCGAACCTCAAACGAAGTCAAGTATATGAGTATGCCTACCTGATCTTTAATCTCTCTGATTTTACCAGTGCATAACAAATCCTTTGGGTGGCTGATATCCATCTTTTAGACCTTGGAACAATGCTGACACCTTGGGGCGGATTTGTAATATTACAACTGGGAAGTCTGACCTGCATGGCAGATTTGCAACGTATAATATGGCACAAATGGAGCAACACAGATATTTTTAGTATTTTTTTATTTAGTTTATTTACTTATTTTGTACAAAAAGAGGTATAACACATAGCCAGCTAAGAATAGGCCACATTTGAAGGTGTAAAAAAAGCCAAAACAAAATCAGAACTTAATAGGGGGAAGAAAAAAAAAAAACATTCAACATAAATGTTCAATGCATTAGTGTTGAGTGATCTGGTGCTCAGGACACTATAACCTGCCTAGAGAGGATTTCATCAGCGACAACAGATTTCAAGAAAAATGAGACACAGACACACACAAGAGCTCCCTAAGCAACCTGCATCTCCTCCAGGGCTCTGGTCAGGGCCAGAGTGCACGATGCTTGAGCCCGAGACAATATAATTGCAATGGGCCGTCCTCACCCTAATTTAAGTAGCAGTACGCTCGACGGCAGGCTTGGAATATTCAGCCATGCTTTGCTGTTACGTCAACTTGACTCATTCAGAAATGTTGAAAATACAGTCTTGTAAGAAATCATATCACATTAGTTGCCAAGCCTATCAAGATCATAATCACTTCCAATCTTACGTTAGAAATTGTCAGTTTTTAAACTTTAAATAGTGTTTAACCACGTTGGCACAAATATGCCTAGCCTAGTAGGATAAGGGCCACATGTTGACTAACGTGGTAAACGTAGTGTCCCACCTTGCTTATTTTGGAAACTGAGCTCCCTTGCCTGCATAATGTAATTTTGTTTTATCATATACTTTTTTTTTCGCTTATGAGGAACACATTTAAGAGTTGACATTTTGACTATTTGATTTTGTAAACAAGGGTGTGGACAAAATAACGTACATCTAATTACGTAAGGTCCTTAACACCATACCCTTTTGTAATTTAATAGGGGGGCATGTTAAGGATACATATTGTGCCATAACGATATACGAGTTGATAGCTAGCATGATAATGTATTCAAAACAAATAGTTCAACACTTTCTGAAAACTTATAAAGTATTAATATTCCACCAATCAATGACCAACATATTTGAATAATGATAACTCTCTCTCCTAACATTTTGATTTCAATAACTGCAGTTATTGTTCTTCAAACATCTCCTGGTTGACTTCAGTTGCCAGGATTTGGGTAAGCCGCAATCACCTCTGCTGTCTCAATGCCCTGTTGGGGCAGGTTTAACACCTGCAGTTAGCAAGCCAAATCTGGGCGGTGGGTGTGTTCATAACTTGACACATAGCCGTGTCCTGAGAATAAGCCACAGAAGCCATCTTTATGGGCTCCACCATACTTGCTTGGGCTATGCCAAGTGCCAAGAGTATGTGGGCCATTCCACAGTTGGCTGACTGTGGTGATGTTGCTTTAGATGACCCAGCGCCTCTTTCTGGAAATATGCCGTTGTTCAAACATAAAGAATGACAATGTACAGTATGCTTAATGCTCAATGTTCAGTTGAGTGCTGTCACATACCATCACACTGTTCAGGATGAATAGCCCCTTTCAGTACTACAGAGCCATGTTATAGCAGCTGAGGGAAGTCCTAGACACAATCCATTGCACCTGTTAAAGTCTGTGGGGATAGTTGAGTACCGTATGCAGATGCTGACAAAATAAAAAAAACACCCAGTTCAAGCATTCACAGTTTAGGAGGGAGCTGGATGTTCAATCCAAATGTTACCGAGGTGAGTTAACAATCTCAGCTCGCATATGCGTAAGGAGAAAGACACATTCACCGTGATGTCTACGCTGATTGAGGACTGTTGTAAAATGGCCTTGTGGATAGAAGATTCTCACAACTTCTCACATTACTGAGGAGGACTAAAAGCTAGCAGGTTAGAGTACGACAAAAAAAATCTACTGTTTGACACTGAATGACGCAACAGGACAAATGGGGAAACCATGTGGTGGACTTACACAGACGAACCAACTGAGTGACACAGCTGATATGACGATTATGTGATCCTTCACCAGGGGAAGCCAGGGCTGCTTGTAAACATATCGCTGAGATGAGGACACTGACCTTTTACAGGTCCACAAGAGGGGGGAAAAAATAAAGCAAAACAGACAAAACACAAGATTATAGACTCCATGTGGGCGATGTATGGAGTCTAAGGCCAGCATGTTGTACCAGAAAGAACAAAAATAATATACAAACGAGAAACAAACTAAATAAAAATCGACCAAGACCACAACACACCATTTTGCGATAGATTCAAACATTTTTTTTCTCAACATTGACGAAATGCAGTTGATTCAAATAATACTTTTGAAACTGCAGCCTACTGCATGATCATAGGACCTAGGTTATGGACAAGAGGGATATTTGATATGCATATTATATACACATATAGGAATATCCTTCACTAAAAATTAAGTACACTAAACTGTACAATATCTTCAATGGACACTGCTTAGCAAAACACTGTTTTGCCCCAACAGTAATACTGTTTTTTTTTTTTTTTTTTAATATTCTTTCCTTTTTTAATATATATATATTTATATATTTATTTATTTATAATACAAGATTAAAACTATCCACAAAAAAAAGCCACGGTCGGGGATGGGGAGAGTGGCTCCTCTCTCCAGATGGTAATGTGCATGTGTGTTGGGGGCTGCATCTGAGTAACCCCCCCCACCCCCTCCTCGGGTCTGACACTCGAGACCAAGACCTGAGGTCCTGAAGTCTTTCAAACATCAACACTGACTAGTTTCAAGTAAGTGACCTTTCCAGAGGAGACCTGAGACAGGTCTGGATGTTAATGTCGGTGGTAGAGATTTAAAAAAAAAACAACAACACAACTGCATTCCAGAGTTGAGCAGACAGAGGGCGCTCTCGGCTGCCCTAAGGCAGTCATCCGCGACTGCTGACTACTGAGGACGTCACCGCACAACTCAACAAAACCCACTGAATTGATATCCAGCTTGAAAGAAACACAAGTCTACATGAAGGACTTTTTTTTTGTGTTGTGTTGGGCTAGAAGGGTCGGGACTATTTGGCCGAGAGCAAAGCAGAAGGTCGGCGGGTTACACATAGTTAGTCTTTTGCTCTGAGCTGACTAGCGGAGGGGCATGCTTGAACACAGCATTGTCTCTAGCAACCAAATGCTAACTGTACAGGAATCTGTGTATGAATGAAACCCATACAGACAAATGACAGTTGTGACAGTTTTAAATCAAATGACAAACGACATCATAATCAACAATAACAACAACTGAAATGGTGGCGTATTGGCATCAAGCATGAGTGTTTTGCCCCATAAAACAGGAGTTACAGTTTCAAGCATCCCCCTCCTCAGTATTGTCTTCTCAAATTTCAAATTTTTGAGAGAGGAATTTCGGAGAGACATCAGAGTCTTAACGAGATTTTCACTAATGGTTGGTTCTGTAAGACGCCAGCCATTACAGGACTGAACTAACCCCTTCCTCCCTCCATTGCTTTCTCAATCATTTGTTCCTTCCCATCCTCCCTCTCCCTACCCTCCATCACTCTTTCCATTTTATCTTTAAGACAACAGCACCCTCAAGTGGCCTGGGGGACGGCTGGGGCCATCCTAGTCCTCTCCATTTTCCACTGATATCTGTCTCTCTTTCTTTCTTTCTATTTCTCTCGCGCTCTCTCTCTCTCTCCTTCTCTTCCTCCTTGGCCAGGGGGCTGGGTTAACGGTTCAGCATGTAGACCACCATTTCATAGGTCGACATCATGATGGCGGTGTTGGGTATCTGCCGGACCAGGTGGGTGGTGAGGCCGCGGTAGAGGGCACGGTAGCCCTCCTCGCGTATCACCATGCCAAAAGTCTGAAAGAAGGAGCGGTACTTGCTGCCCTCTTCTCGAAGTCTAGTGCGGATCACCTCTGTAGAAGAGATAGAGAGAGAAAGAAAGAGAGAGAGAGAGAAGTATGTCAGTGTGGCATTCACAAAAAGCTTTCGATGCCTTCAGGTTTTTTTTAGTTTTATATGTTTTTAAACCACACACGAAAGGAAGAGAACAAACGATGCCTTGTTAAAGCAGAGTGTCAATGGGAAAATGGAACTTCAATGAGGATGAAATTTGAATATGTCCTGATTCTTTAAAAAAAGTTTTTTTGGCCCTGAAAGTAATGCATGAAGAAAAAAATTGTAGTGGAAGCAAAGACATCTGACCCTGTTGTAGACAGGATCATATATATTATGTCAATAAGTGTTTCTCATATCAATAATAAAATCATACTTCGTGATCTGCAAATTGTTTGTGAAAAGGCAGTCAGTCAGTTGCAAATCATTTTTGTGAAGACTGTGATAAAGACGTACCGTGTGGATACGCAACAGATGTGGCACAGGTTTTGGATGTGGCAGCCGCCAGCATCATCCCGACAAAGTCCGACGCGTCCCTTGCTGCCTCCTCCTCCTCGTCCATGTTGGCCTGGGCCTTAGACTCCAGCAACTTGCGCTTGATGCTCTCGTAAATCACAAAATGGATGACAGTCTCTGAGATGCCAGCATAAGAAGCCGACATGCCTCTGTAGAATCCCCGGACCCCGTCCGCCTGGTACACCCGCCGGACACACTCAAATGCGCTCATGTAACGCTCACCACGGTTCCTACACAGCGTCGGGTTAAGAAAATATAAGGAATAAATCAAGGCTTAGTTTTGATCTTTTCATTCAATAACACTCGATCTTGTATATTGGTTTAACCAGAACACACACACACACACACACACACACACATATATATTATATATATTTTTTTTTTAAATGGCACCTCACCTGGCATCAAGTTGCAAGCGAGTCTTGATAAGCCAGATGGGATTGGTAGCTGTGATCGCGGTGAACCCTGTGAAAAATAAGGCACTGGTTTTAGAGAAGGCACTAACACACAGTGCATGACAGCACACACTCATGGACAATCTGTTTGGCCTAACACACTCTCTCTACACCCCAACACCTCCATCGTCATGATAAATCATCATTAGTGAACTGTACTAACAAATGTGAGAACTCCTTCCACATGGGTTTATGGCTGTTTTGTGTTTACAAAAAGGACGTCCAATAAAACACAAAGTATCATTGAGATTAGAAAAATCAATGAAAGAGGACCATGTCCTGTCCAAGTACTGCTCAGGAATATATCTCCATCGTTATTATCGATAGTGAGCATGGTTTTACGATAGAACTGGAGATCAGGATGATCTTAAAATGAAGTGGATTCAAGCCATAAGCCCATGTTAGAGAGGTGATCCTTATACTGAATCATCTGCACTGATGTTGTAACTAAACTAACCAAAATGTGACAACTAACCCTCCACCACAGAGAAATAAGCATCTGAATAACAATGTCATACAAACATCACTAAGGCATCTTCTAGGCTTCCACTGTAACTTGAAGTTTTGTTGAGCGGCAGTTTGTTTGGTGAGGCATTTACTAGTGACTCAGACACCAATTTAACGTTTTAAGGTCAAAGGCTGCGTAAACCTGCCTCAAAGGGTTGTTGCTTTCATGGAATGGACGGTTTATTGCGGCCATATTCATAAATTCATATTCTAAAAATATGATAACTGGTATCCATAATGGGTCACAGACACTCCATGCCAGTACAGCAAAATGACAAACATGTAAGGTTTAGACACATGGGGTTAGTATAAATGTTGGCACTGAAGAGCCAGTGAGTCTTCTGTTGTTTTTGTTTTTATTTGAAATAGTTTTAAGTGTGCAGTGACTAGGTGCACGCGTTGTGCAAATGCAATGGCATTAAGAGTGGACTACATTCAACTTGGGTTACATGAATTGCCCAGTTTGGTGAATTCTTTACGCTTCGTTTTTTTGTAGGCTAGATCTGGACAGCTGATTTTTTGTGAAAGCTGTCTGGTAGGTTTCACTACAGGGATGTGTGCGCGTGATTAATTTTGTTTTTGTTTTTTGGTAATTATTTTATGAAGGGGAGGCGGCATCTTTTGGGTGGCTATGATTTAAGCTCAAAAACACTACCTGAGATCAAGACCAGGTATATAGTACCCCCACCCCTCCTCAACGCTACAACAAAACGAAGTCAACCCCAATTGCCAACTTAAAGAGTATACAGATAATAGCCTTCATGCAAGTCTGTATAACTACCCTGCTCACACAAGCACATCTTCACTGGCTTATGCTAGTAACACAGCTACGTGTGCCGTTCTGGGCCGAGGGAGGGGGGAAGGAGGAAGGTGGATGTGGGTTCCTACTTGAAAGACCTAAGGAGCGACTGGGTGGAGAGTATGAGAGATCTGTAGCAGTAGTAGCAAAAGAAGAGGAGGAGGAGGAGGAGGAGGAAGAAGAGAGAGAGAGGGAGGAAGAGCAGAGAGCGTCTCTGGCGAGTACTCACGGGGAGGGGGACAAAGCTACTCCACACAGCTGCAGTTAGAAGCCTGCAGACATTGGCTGCCCCGCAGGCCCCCCCACGCAGGGCTGCACACTACAGTATAGCCCTAAAACAGACACAGGCTTGTCTGTACCACAGTCACAAGCAGCAGCAGCAGCAGCAGCAGAAGACCCACCCCTTTTTGTTTGCTTTATTGTTTTTGTTATTTAAGAAGAACAAGATGATGAAGACAAAGAAACACACTCAAAATACACACTACGTGGGGTGGGATGGAATAGTGAAATCATCCTTTATGTCCCACGATCCCCCACTCCCTCCCCACCTTGCTTTCATCACCACCCTCCCTCCCTCCATCCATCAAAACCTAGTGACCCTATTCTCCTGGTTGAGACCGCAAGAACATAAGAGGCTTGTCTGGGCTCTGGGTTATCCTTTCCTTTCTTTTCACACAGAATGTGTAAGTGCCATCAGATGGGCATTGAGACAGAAGAAGAGGAGGAGGGGGCGGAAGAAAAAGAGCAAGAAAAGGATGAGGAAAGAAATAGAATGCAGGAGACATAGCAAAGGTTTTTTTGTGTGTGTGAATGAACATCACACCACTATTGTTGTTAATCTATGCAGGTCAAACTCAAAGATGGAGGGTACAGAGTCTAGCTGCCGCTACATTAGCAGCGAAAACAGTGTTGTCAATGGCATTATCACAATAGTCTCATCAGACCTACGTGTTGGAGGGGGAAAGAAAAGTAATTTGGGGTGAAAAGGGGGGGCCAGGTCTAAGTAAAACAATAATAAAACATTTGGTCAAGCAGTACAAAAAAATATTTTTAAAAACTGGGACATGCTAACCTTGTCAACCTTGTTGTAAATAAGCAAATGAGTGTAAGTTTGACACTTGATGCGTACACAGATGCATGAGTGTGTATGTACAGGATTTATTGGGTGCATATGGGTGTCAATACTAAATGCAACAAACTTTCTTTTCATTAACCAATGATGAT
This sequence comes from Sprattus sprattus, assembly GCF_963457725.1. Classification (NCBI taxonomy): domain Eukaryota; kingdom Metazoa; phylum Chordata; class Actinopteri; order Clupeiformes; family Clupeidae; genus Sprattus; species Sprattus sprattus. Next base: position 9,306,784 of record NC_137923.1, read on the forward strand.
ATGATGACTTTGAAATGAAGACACGGTTGTTCTTCCACACTTTCACAGAGGGCTTTTGAGACAAGGTCTATGCACTCTGGAGCTGTGGAACAATGTGAAGGGTTCAAGCAGGATAAGAGGTTTGGCGTAGAAGCATCTGAAATGTGAGATCCATGCAAAGTTACACATGGGTCACCTTTTCTACCATTTCTTTTTTTCCTTTCTTTGAACTTGAGCTCTGTCCTGACTGCTATGTTTTAATGCACTTGACGCCTCTAGTATTCTGCTGGGCCAATGTACTCTTGGCCTTCTGCCTGGTGTCCTACTTTACATTCCTGGAGGAAAGCCAAGCCATAGGCTATATATCAGACTAAAGGAATGACAGCCTTCCCATAGGCCCTGGTGTCTATAAGCAACATGTCCGTGGCCAGTTGTTCATGGAATACTAGCCCACTTTCTGCAGTGGTCTGACCTACATTCACACCGGCTCCGGTGTACAGTAGATTTCCATGAGAGGCGAGTTGGTGAACAGGATAAGGAAGTTTGATTTGAGTGTGCGACGGGGGTAAGTGTCCATCACAGGTTGAAACTCAAGCAATTCGAAGTAAAGGCTTGGAAAGTGATACGACTCCCATGCAGGACTCAGATAGAACCGTGGGGCCAATTTTCAGCTGCCTCTAAAGGCAAGGCAAGCTTATTTGTATAGCACATTTTATACACAATTATAAATGCTTTACATAACCATTCATCAAATAACATAAAACTCCCCTAAGAACTCCGGTGATTTAAGCCATTTAGATGTTGCGAACATAATAGAGCCCATGTACAGTAGATGCTGAGACACTGTAATTAAGGACCGCCTCAGTAGATGTGCTATACACCCTTAGGAAAGGAATGAGAGGGACATGGCAGCTCCCTCCTTTTATTTCCTGTGTATGTCTGAAAGTAAATCCTACAAAATGCTGTTGCTAACGGTCATAGCCTCTTGTTGCAGGGTACTACCGATAACACAGGGTAGCCAGGTGTTTAACATTAGATAAGTTGACAAGGTTACCATGCCCCACATCTCACTAGTTTAGGGGGTTGGGGGATGGGGGTGTGCATGTGTGCGTGTGTGTGTGTGTGTGTGTGCATGTATCATTTGTAGTTATAATTGAATTACCTTTACAGGGGGTGACAGGCTGGTTAGGGCCAAAGTGTCAAGACTGTGCAATAACAAGGGAGATTAGGAGACAGGGGGAAAAACAAAAATAAAAACAAAACAAAAAGAACTAGCTACAAGCTTGCGGCAGTACTGAGTATGTGATCAACAACATGGTTAAAAAAATACATCAGCATTTTTATAACAATCATCATCATCATCATCATCATCATCATCATCATTACGGTTAGGAGAATCATGTCCATACCAGTGAGAAGAGGAGAGACTACCTGAGGCGTCCGCGGATCCGCCTGCGTCAGTCGCGAGGACCGCCGCTCACTCACTGCGCATCGCGCCCTACATGTTAGCGTCCTCAACTACACACAGCACAGACAGCGCAGCGTGTGAAGCCAGACTGTTTAGTAGCACACTGGTATGTAATGGCCTAAGTCCTCCAGCCCTCAAAGTAAAAACAAAACAAGAGGAGGAGAAGAAACAGGGGGAAAAGCAACAAAAAGAAAGAAAGAAAAAGAGGGGAAAAAATGGGAGAGGAAAGCACAACCCAAACTTTAAGGACCTTGAAGAGTTTTTTTTCCTCCTTTTCTTTTCTTTAAAAGAATAGCAGAGTTTTGCAGTGTATTCTGAGGCCGAGTTTTACGTGCAAAGGGCTCAGTCGATACTTGAGCTCAAATGCAATCCATCAAGATAGTCCATCGATATAGTCCCGAAGGGCAAGATTGTTCACTCAAAAGCAGGAACATTATCAGATAGAAAATTTCGAGATTAAATGAATTGCTGGTGAATTACTGAGAGAAAATATAAGGATATTTTTTCAGTTGTATTTTTCTTTTGAACATATGTTTACATATGTTGTGCTTTTTTTCTTATTAATATTCTGTTTTATTAGACATTTAACTCCCATACAAGGGGAGGATTATTTTTGGCCTGAGAGCATAGATCTCAGCTCTAAAAACAAGAGAAGAGATGTTTGTGGATGGGTGGTCCGATCCTGAAAGTCTTCAATTGTGCTTTCGGACAAACCAGCTGTGCTTCTTTCTTTTTTTTTTTCCAATCTACCCACGCTACCCCACAGCTAGAAAATGACCTAAAAAAAAATAATATTTAAATAAATAAAAATTCAAAAGAAACATCTAAAGGTAAGGACAGACGTACTACACTAACCATGCCCAGTCAGTCCTTTAACGCTATATAGAAACAAATAAAAACAAACGTGCTCATCCTTTAACCACAATTTCCAATCAAACAAAAGTGTCTAAACAATTGAACTCATTCAACAATAGAAAAATGTGGCCAATCAAGTTACCTACACTTTTTTTTATAAATGTTTAGCGAAATGGTACCAGTGTAAATTGTGACATTACATCCATTTTCAATGGTGCAGAGGCTGAAGAGCGAGTGCAAACTCATTTCTACACATAGGCTGGTTTAATACGACAAAAAGGGGAGCACTGTTACAGTTTTAGTATTCTTCAGTGAGAGTGGATGCAGCGGTTAGCGGCCTTCGTCTTACCTGCTAGGGCTGCCGACACCATGTGGACCTGTGTGGAGTCGGGCTGAAACACACCGTTTAGCTTCTCCTTCGCCAGGGAGTAGGCCGCAAAATATATGGCTCTGTGGAGGGAGGGAGAGAGGACACCAGTGAGTCACATGTTTTCAGTTTGGTCAGTTTCTGTGTCCATCTGGTTTGAAACTATTGGCAAACCCAGCCTTCTTTTAGGGCAGTTGACTGACTCTATTGCACTGGTCTGGTTTGAAGGCACTGGCTGAATCATTTAGGTGATTGTAGGTCTTTCTTTTAGGTCTGGCATTATGGGCAAATCTGGTAAGATGACCTCGGGAATTGGCAACCTGTTTCTTTGGGAGGTGATCTTGCTTGAAGCATCTGAAATAATATAACATCTGTGTTCTGATGCAGGTGGTGAAACATATTAGTTCTGTGCACCAAGAGAAAGAGAACACCAGGGAACCAAGTGTCTTCTGTGTGGTCCAACTTTAAGGACCCTTCAGGTTTGTAAACGCTGGCAAGACTTTTCTGGCCTACATCAAATCTGCGCGGTCTCTGACCCCATCATTCTTTGGCCCTTGCGGAGACCAGGCCTCTGATTACTGGACCAACACTGGGCTAAAGCTGCAGCCAGAATAAGAGGCTTGCCTCTCGCTCTATATGATCACAGTGAGGCCAAACTCCGCAAGTGCTATGGCGGCCAAGTAGAGCAAAGGGGCAGAAGAGGAGTCTATTTTGGCTTCCATTTAGTTTGGATATCTGTGTTACATGATTGGCATCTTTGATTTTAAATGTAACACACTGTATTATGCAACTCTTGAGGATACAGTGCTGGGATATAAACCTGATGCTACGTCCATCTTATGGTACTCTCACTAGGCAAGCCATCTTAGTGATGCAGTGTCAACCTGATGTTTGTTCAGGTTACTTTGGCTTTGCTTTGTAACTCAACGTGTTGATTCTAATGGACATGTCCATGTCTAATCCAGCCTGTTTTAATCCAGAGGGGCCATGTAGACACGGTAACACAAAGCAAGGGTACCTTAACACTCTGTCTCTGATCAACAGCAAGAGCACTCACACACACAAGCACGCACGCACACCCACCCGTTCAAAGCGAGTGCCCCAGAAAAACCTAAGGCATTTAGGGTAATGTTGTGTCTCCCTGTCACACAGCATAATCCAACTCATAACGCTCTGATACATACCCGGTCCCCGGCAAAGCAAAGACAACAGCAGGTAGTTTGTTCATGAACAGGGATCCGGGTTTAGCTCAATGATGCTAATCTCACAGAACCAGAGGTCTATTGAATAAATAATACAGACATACTGTATCTTACAATGCATTTAAGGAAGTTATCCAGCCAGTGTTATATTGCCCATCAGTGGCATACAGTGCTTTCAGGTGAAGGGTACCCATGGTGAGGATCAGTCTGTATCAGATCACGTCACATGACGGGCATTAGTAGAGGATTTAAAGAGCCGCATTGGGTAATTTAGCATACAGCTCCCCTCACAGAAGCAAAAAGAAAAAGAGACCGTGAAAGAAAGGGAGGGAGATAAGAGATTACGCAAATAAAAATTTCCGTTTCGGCTTGGATTTTTAATCCCTGTGTGTGTGTGTGAGGAATGTTGTGTCTTCTGTGTTACGTAAGCCACAGAGAGAGTTTCTCTGGGATGATGCGGGCGGATTTAAGGCCTATGGTGCTGAAACATGGTTGCAGACGGAGCAGCCAAAAGCCCAGCCGACCGTGGGCCCCTTCCAGATGAGCTGACCAAGGGCTTAATGTGACAGCCTAGATACCGCGTGCCCAGTATCTTTCCACTTCCTCCAAACCCGCCCCCACTGACTGCGCTCAGCCAATCAGGAGCCTCTACACTGAACGCTGGCAGCAAATCTTCAGCCGGGGAAACACATCTGTCAGGTTTCCACCAATCGTACAAGCGTGAGCATGCCAGGCCAGAAGGAAGGTTTATTTTTAGTTTGGGTGACAATGCACGCAGACAATGCAACTGAGATTTGGTATCATCATATCTTACAAGGAATGCAAGTCTGTTTGTATGGCCATGCAAGCACTTTGGATGAGTCCTCATTTTTGGGGGGGGATGTGGGCACGTGGACCTGAGTTATTAGGTGTGTGTAAGTGCTCTGCTGTGTTCTGTCCTGATTTTATGTAACAGTCGGTTTGGTCATGAGCAGCTAAACGTGTCTCAAAAAGAGAACAGGGTAAGTTTTAAACCCACATTCGGGAGTATAGATCTGACAAAAAACTTACATACACAGAAATATACCCCCAGCATGTCAATACCAGACAGGAATAAACTCACACACACACACACACACACACACACACACACACACACACACACACACACACACACACGCACGCACAGCCCGTTAAACCAGGACGCTTTGCACCTAATATATATATATATGTGTGTGAGAGTTTATTCCTGTCTGGTATCGACATGCTATATATATACACACACCCCCATATTATAACTTATACCACTGACATAACAAGACAAGGGAAAATCTCCCCCTTACATGCATAGGCTGAAACACACTGACAGATTCATTGACACCCACAATTATTATAGTTTTGGTTTAAAACATAGGCATTGTTATAAAAAGTTTTACACCTGACATGGCACTGTCAAATGTATGCTCTAAAACACACTAAAAGTGTGCTAACAGCCAAACCTGGTGCAAATAGGACACGAGTATGACAGCTACGGAAATGTGTCTCATAATGGCCAGAGGGGTGGAAGAGGGGTGGTGTGGTAAATGAGGGAAAGACACTGTCTGAAAGAGAGCTAGCTAATAAAGGGATACAGCCTGGAGCACTGTCTTCGCTTGCTCACTCGCTCACTCACTCGCTCACTCACTCGCTCACTCACTCGCTCACTCACCTCGCTCACTCGCTCGCTCACTCGCTCGCTCACTCGCTCGCTCGCTCGCTCACTCGCTCACTCACTCACTCACTCACTCACTCACTCACTCACTCACTCGCTCACTCACTCGCTCACTCGCTCACTCACTCGCTCACTCACCTCGCTCACTCACCTCACTCACTCACTCACTCACCTCACTCACTCACCTCACTCACTCACTCACTCACCTCACTCACTCACCTCACTCACCTCACTCACCTCACTCACCTCACTCACTCACCTCACTCACTCACTCACCTACCTCACTCACTCATTCACTCACCTCACTCACTCACCTCGCTCACCTCACTCGCTCACCTCACTCGCTCACCTCACTCGCTCACCTCACTCGCTCACTCACTCAAGAGGTTTGATGAGGGATATGCAGGCGACTCATCCGCTACCTGCTTTGCCTAAGTCCCCCTGGCAGCTGTGTTTGGAGAACATCCTGCACAACAGCGCTCTATTTCCACCGCTCCGCCCGGTATTCCAGTTACATCACTGCTTATGAGGTAGGGGCAGGCGCGGGGGCTGGCGCAGGGGCAGGGGCAGGAGCCGACGCGGGGCAACGGGGAACAGTGGCCTTGTTTGTCCAAAACAGGTGTGAGCCCATAAGGGTTTAAAAGCGACCTTTAAGCCATGTTAGCATTAGCATTAGGGCGAGCCACTCTGGTCAATGAGCTGTGCACTGGCAGAAAAATAACAAACATACTGACAAGGCAAGGGTAGCCAGTTCCCTTGTTTGTTAATGCAGCCAGGCAGAATAGAATCTTTACTCAAACATGACAAAGCTCAAGAGGGCCCCTGCAAAATAATGTTTTTGCTTCTTCCCCAGCAAGTATCATTTTTAGCCCAGCTGTCAGACCAGAGACAGTTTAGCTTATGTAACCCCCCATCCCCCCCCTCGTCCCCGCTAACTATCCCTTGGAGCATCTTTACATAATTGGGCCTGTCTGAATGGAGGTTTGCTGTGAGTGTTCCCTCTTATATGATATGATACAGCTTTGGCAGTGTCACGCAGGCTGAGGGAGGTCGTATGACTCTAAAGCACTACAGGATAGGAGAAGAGACATGTCAATTATACTTTACCTAGAGGGAGCCACGCCCACAAGGTTAGGCCCCAGACCTCTGAAGAGTGACCGAGGACCTTCTTTCTGCAATATTAACCTGAGAGAGAGAAAGAGGGATGTGAGGTCACAATGCATCTCATTGATCAAGCACATTTGTTTTTACACTAACTAGTTACCTAGTAACTACTACATAATGATCCAAAGCAAGAGCATCACCAACACGCTTCTGTATTTCGGACGAGTGACTCAGCACTCAGGAGGGCAGGAAACACGTGCTGGGAAATCAAATTGTTTGCAGTCCAGAGAACTTGTTTATTTATTTATGTATTTATTTATAACCACAGAGGTTACCTGGAAATCACGAGAATGGACTTTGATTTCAGATCAAAATCCTCTTGGTGTTGCTGGAGTGCCAGAATAAACAAAAGCCCTCCCAATTGTCTACCGCTGTAACAACACTGGCTGTGTGGACTAGCTCAGGAAGGCCCTAATGGATAGCCCCTACTGATATAACAACTATGACTGGACATGGTCTGGCCCCAATATGGCCCTGATGTGCCCCTGATTCAGCTTGGTTCCGACAGATCAGGGCCAGATTTGGCTGTGAATTGGATGGCCCTAAAACCACACAGACCCACACAGACATACAAACACACTTCCATCGTGCCTAATCCTCTCTTTCTTTATTGCTGCAGGCACAGCTGGCCTTCTGGGTAAAATATGAATCCTCTCCACAACTCCTCTACGGTCTCCTCCTCCTTCACTGCTGACCCACTTTGTCATGTCAGAGCCTCTGTGTGTGTGTGTGTGTGTGTGTGTGTGTCCCACTCTTTTCATTCCCTGTGGAATTCTTCTGCTAGCGCTGGCTTCACACACTGCTTGTAGAGGGCAAAGAAATCAAGACGTAGAGAAGGAAGGGAAGCTCCCTAAAAAAAAAAAAAAACACTGCCACACCCCCCTCGGATTCATCAAAAACACACGCAGCACTGCAAATCTGTAACACAGAGCCTTGGAACCGTAAACACACACAGATTATTGTGGACATTTACTCATTTAACAGATGTATTCATCCAAACCGTCTAAGGGTATCACTGATCGTTTCACTTTCATCACTCTTAGAGTACTATTGCTAGTTTTGGTCAGACCGACCCAGTGACCTTGGAGTTGTTAGCACCTAGCTCGTGTTAATATCTCTATGAGAGCCAGGTGACAATCTGACAGTCTCAACATCCCTCGGGCCATAGTTTACCCCATAACAGTGCCCACATCGTGACATTGGCAGTGGTGTTGACATTAGAAGGCATTTGCTCTAGTCATGTATCCTATTTTACTCAACCACCCTAGAGAGAGACAGAAAGAGAAAGGGGGGGGGGGGGAGTGAGAGTTAGAGAGAACGAGAAAGCAAGCGAGAACCACAGAGAGAGAGAGAGAGAGAGAGAAAGAGATGGAGAGAACGACAGAAAGAGAGAGAGAGGAAGAGGGAGAACAACCCCAGCCCTGTGCAGCTCACAAGTCCCTGACTGTGCAGAATAAAAATGGGTTTGTGATATTTGTTTTCTTAGCTACCCAGTTGAGAGGGAGAAAAAAAAAAAGACAAACTAAATCTAGCATGGGCAGGAGTGGGTGGTGGGAAGCTTCAACCAATCAAATACTGGCAGCTATTGGAAGAGGAGCTGCTCCAGTAGCAGCCTGGTGTGAGATTTCTGCACTTGGCAGCCCTGGTCGGCCTCAACAGCTCAGAACCAGTTTCTGCCTCTGCATCGCTCACCACAGCCAAGACACCTATATCAGTGCACCAGCCCATATGTAGCCAGGGTTACCAGCACAACGACTCTCACTTTCAGGGATTCTCAGTGAATCATTTGTTACAGAAAGTGTAGCAGTGTGTATGCCGGACAAAGACTAGGCCTAGCCCATACCATGCTGTGCTGCTCTGTGCTCACTGAAGGAGACGGAGCTGGCTGCCAAAGTTCTGATAGAAATACTAGGCTAAGCAAATACATGCAGATAGTGTGGCATGTGGGAGAGAGTTCTCGTATGTAGGACACTGACTAACCCCTCCTATGATGGCTTAGTCAGGCTGTGTTTTTACTGAATCAGGTTGAGTGACAAGGTTTCCCAGAATATAAGGCTAAGCAAGCAAAAACTGCTTGAGAGAGGCAAGCTCAGCAGTATTCAGCTCAGAAGTGTTATTTATGTCACAAACACACATGCTTTGTGTGATTTGTGTTGGCTCATTACTCAGGCTCACTGAACTGCAGGGCTTTGTATCAATATCAAACTAAGCAACAGAATCCGTGTCTGAGGCGTGCGTGCGTGCGTGCGTACAAGCGGAGGGAGAACGTGGTCACCCCACCCGGACTCGAACCCAGGTCTAAAGGGTGCCAAACATATGCTCTGACCACCACACCAAAGAGCCTGGCTCGATGGCATGACAGCCAGAGAGCATATTCAATATTCACCTGTAGTGACGATCACATCGTCACGGTGTGTGTGTGTGTGTGTGTGTGTGTGTGTGTGTGTGTGTGTGTGCATGGTCACCACTCACTTGAGGCAGTGCAGGGGGCCTGGGGGAGACACGCGAGCCACACTGGCCCCATTGACGCCACTGAGCTGCACCTCAGACACATAGAAGGTGGTGACGGCGGATGACTGGAGCCTGGTCTTCACCACCTCCAGCGGGCACGTCAGGATGGCACCCACTGTGCCCCCGCAGCTGCAGAGAAAAGGGTAGAGAGAGAGATTGGGAGAAAGGAAGGAAGAGAGAGTGAGTGAGCATGATTTCAGGTGTAGACATGTAAAGTCAAAGAGAACTCCAGACAATGCATTTAGAGTTTTACAGAGTGGACTAACACATGTAAAAAAACATAAAAATGCTTATTATTATAAATACAATGCTCAATATGGTTTGTCTCCATCTAGGCTACAGCTTTATTAACAAGGACCTAGTCGTTATCAATTACCCCTATATAATAAAGGGCATGGTTAGTGTACTGGTAATACATAAAGGCCTAATTAGATAAACCACATTTTACCGCAAAAAAAAAAAAAATGTGCTTCTTAACAGCCTCTTTCTGAAGGTGCAAGTTGGTTCTTTCCAAACGGTGCAGCCAACCAAAAATCTATTAATATGTCCAGCCTCGAACTTTCTATGAGGAGCCCAAGTGGAAAGTGGGGCAGCGTATTTGATCAGGTGTCAGTGAGTCAGCCATACGTGCTCACACTCATATGCGTGTCAGTAGGCTAGGGTAGGCACCCAACTCAGCCTCAGACCCTGTATATGGGCCAGGGGTTAGTGAGGGGAAAAGTGACTACCTCTGTGTGGTAACACACGTGTGAGCGACAGACGTGCGCTCCAAAGGCTGCTCGTGTCAATGACAGAGAACGAGGTCACAGACATCCATCATGACAGAGAGAGAGAGATAGTGAAATCAGGTCAGAATCAGTGAACTAGCTCACCTGTGCTGCTTTCAGCAGAAATTAGCCCTTCACACGTGTGGGTGTACACACACCCAAACGCACACTCACCTTGATGTGATTAATCTTATCTTCCTAATCTCAAAGGTGGAAGTAGGTTACAACTACAGTCAAAACGCCTGACATCTACATCCCTCCCTCAACCACCTGTGCAGCAGGGCCACAACTTTTCATCAAGAGGCACGTGGTGCCACGTACAGACGATCCTCTTACCCCTAGTGCAACCACCTGCACACTAACCGCATTGCATCACGTTCACATTCCGTCATTTAGCCGACACTTTGATCCAAAGCCACTTACATTATAACACAGTAATTCATTTAGGATTCATTAATTCAGCAGGGACTTTTATCTGAAGCGACTTGTATTAAAATGCAGACAGCCTACATTTGCACCAGAACAGGTTATGTGTGTGGTTCATGGGTCCCACGAGCTTGGCATTGTAAGCACACAGCTTTAGAGATTTCTGTGGAAAGGGCTATTCTTTTCGCTCCTCTGGATTTTCAGCACGTCTCCGTCATCTATGTGTTTGCTCATATGAGTCTCCGTCTTTTGGGTCCCGGTGAAGCACCTGGAGACTATGTCCATTGTGAATGGTCCTATATTAAATCAGAAGGGCACTCGGAGAATGCAGACCTTCGGCAAGGCCAAATGCCCTATTGCACAAATGTTAAACAAAAATATGTGTGGCCGTGCCTCGTGATTCTGATCTGAAATGGGATCTTCCTTGGCCCATGCTACACCCCTCAATCAAGCTTCATGAAAATCAGTAAGGTAGCTTTTGTGAAACCCTTCCGACAAACAGACAGCCAAATAAACAAATAAACAAATAGCACCCAAAAAACATAACCTCCTCAATGGAAGTATTGACAAATAAAACAAATAACAAATAAAACAGCAGAAGAGCACCTAGCCTAGGAGAGAGGGGGTGGGATTGGTTCTGCCACTCTGCTTCCAGCACATGTTCACATAACCGGCTAGACCTGGCATTGCAATCACACACATCAGTCTGCCCCCCCCCCCCCCCCCCCCTCCTCCTCCTCCTCCTGTTGCTGCTCCTGCTCCCTAACTGTCTATTTATAAGCCGCCTTTCAAAAGACCGACCCACATACTAGCAACCGTGAACTTTGCCCCAGATAGGGGTGCTCGTGGCTGTTGACACCGCCTCTGCCTTGGCTGCTGGTGGTGGTGGTGGTGCTGCTGGAGCCCGGCCCACTCGGAGCGTGCAGGCCTCAACAACAAGGCAAAACAACTTTTAGGCTAGTCAGTCAGTTAAATACAGTTTCTGTGTGGCATTAAAACATTTTATGTCAATGACATCTTTGAGAGGTTTTTAGATTGTTTCTGACTTCTATGGTAGTAGAAGTCATTCTCAACACAAAATGGATTTTGAGATCTGCACACAATATTCTGTTCAGATAAGCTTGCCTTAGTGAGAAAATAGGGAAGTCCTTTTTGAAGTCAGTAACAAAGAGAACATTAAATGAAGGCAGGGAAAAATGGGATTCAGCAACCTTCTCCCATTTCCACAAAATGGCGAATCTTAGGCAATCATTACCAGACTTTTTTCTTTGCTTGAGGGAAACACAGGACTGTTGTTTGGTTGGAAAGTACTTATCTGTCAGCACAGGATTTAAGCTCACAAACTCAGCCTCAACCAGGTCCAACCAGCCTCTTCGACTTTCACCTGTGCAGGCTGGACCATGAGCAGCAAAATACACGTCTAAAAGTACTGCCTGCTTTCTCACTGACAAAACAAGTAGGCTATTTAGGTTGAGCTTCAGATCAAATATTTACACAGCCCCTTAATGTCCTACAGGACAGTGAATCACCACATCTGTCTGTCTGTATCTGTAACACTAATGTGACATAAAAAAGCACCTCCACCTTGACCGCCTCACTGTATTGTTGTACCATGAAACAAATATCAGCTATTCATCTCCTTTAGGATACTATACTATACTGAAGAGAGAGAGGAGGGCAATGTCACTGAAACTGCTTGAATTTGAAGCTATGTGTTTCACTTTCAAAATACTAAGAAGTTGCAAGAGGCTATAAAGAGCAACTACATGAGCCTTCCATCAGGACATTTACATGAATGTGGGGTCACCATGACCAATCTATATGCAACAAAGACATGGCACCTGTAGACTTCGATAACAGCTCTACACTGCAAACTTTACAAAACATTCAGCAGCCCAGAGAACATTAATAGCTGAAGTGCGCACACTAGGATTTTTGTGTAAAAACAGAAACAGAAAATGGAATTCTGCACCCTCTAAAACTTGGAAATGGGAGTGGAATTCTGCACCCTCTAAAACTTGGAAATGGGAGTGCTACATTATGGAATTCAAGACTCCACTTTACAAGAGTCCATGAGGCATTCCTCAAAGGGGAAATAATGCAAAGTTTGGGAACTCAACTTTGTCTTTGTGTCAAAACAAAAAACCTAAAGGTAAGCTATTAAGGCCTACACAGGGAAGTGTGCAGCTGTAGCCTTATCAGTATCTGTAAACTCGCAAAATAGTTGAAGTCACCTTCTCTGTAGCCAAACAAACAAACCCATGCTGCCTGGTCATTTTGACCTTTGCTGAATGTAGTGATGTGGGGGCTACAGTGCTCAACTTTCCAGCGCAGTGCTTTTGCAGGGACTAAAAAGGGCCTCAAATAGCCAAGCCACTACCTTCTCCAAAGCGATGGATTGTTTGGCAGAACACGCTGGCTCCTTCTACGCATGTCAACAGTTCAGAGAGCACGAACATACTGCCTGTTCCAAGAACCTGCTATCGGTGTTCAGATTCTCTGTGCAAGGAGCCACTGTGATACCAGTGTGGTGGTACAGTCTACCCTGGCCCTTATTCAACAACTATTATCATTATTATCATTATTATTATTATTGCTATAACTGCAGCTCAAACATCACTCTCCCACTGTAACTTCATAACATTGATGGCAGTTGAGTTCACATGAAGGCCTACACCTTTGCCTTGACCACAGTGATGTCTGTGAGTATTTGTTTACATTTTCCGAAAGGAAGGTGGGGTACTTTGACCAGTGCAGTTACAATAAACTATCTTTAAGATCCTTTATTTGTCAAATGTTGTTGTTGCACTTGCAACTAAGTTCCCTGTCTAGTGAAGCCATCATGGGCAACACATGTATCTACCTGGTCTACAACTTGCATGCATGAGTGTAGGCTCTGTTCATAGCACAGCTTTAGGTCTAGCCCCAAACATTAACTTGAAGCTACGTATTCCGTCTATGAGTAGTGATTCATTATCTCTCTTTTAACCGTACGTGCTTGATTGATTGTCCTTTTGACCTTGAAAGGCATAAATACAACCGATTACATTCCTGGCTATTTCGCTAAATATGATTGCTCTGCTAGACTGAAATAAAGTCTTGTTGGAATTCGCAGTTTCAAAATGTGGACTTCTTTTAACGAATAAACTCAGGCCTACTTCGATTTACTATATATATAATGTGTGCAATGTCGCCGAACGAAGAGGACGTAATCGAACTATCCTACAACTACAACAACACAAATAGATAGGCTAGAGAAAGATATTTGGCTACATCAGTCCCCTTCTTCTTAACGAACCATACACATAAGAAAGCATGTCTATGGAACGAACGCAGCTAAGAAACCGCTGGTGTGCTAGCCTCTGCACCATACTGTCTTGTTTGACATTAGCTGGCAAGCTAGCTTTGACATGCTGGTATAAATGGCCTTATTTAGAACTACTGACATCAAATACATCTGCTGGGCCTAACACGCTACCAATACTATTATTTTACGACAAAGTAACCATCTTTAACGGTAGCTATGCAACTGGCGTTATGTATGCGTTTTAACGAGGACGCAATCAATGACTCGATCATGCACTGACACTGCAACGAGCAGCAGAGGCTAGGCCGCAACTACGGCAGATAAATTATTCTTATTTAAAGGAACGTTAGCTGGGAGGCCACAGAAATCAGAGCACCATAGCCAGTGAAGCAACATAATAATTAGATCGGTTGCTTGACAGGTTGGCACTGCGTGCTAAATTACTGTTAGATGTGGATGTGTGACGTAGTGACTTCTTTCAAGTGACATAACGTTAACGTTAGCTACTCACCCTCCAGCAAAGAGATGAACCAGGGTGTCCCTCTGACTCATTCTCTCTCATATCCTAGCCCGCTGTTAGGAGGCACTGCAATGGGCTGACGAGCCGACCAGCACGTCGACCACGTTCAGACTTCTGGCTGCACTTGGCTGCAACACTGTGAATGTCGTCTTCAAACAGCTCTGTGCACAATATGACAAATACCCTGGTTAGCTAGTTACTGCGCAGAAGTGGCTAACTTGCTCCGCGCTGGCTAACCGCTAGCCAGCTAGCTCGTTGATTACTGAATGGCTAACAGTGACCAAACTGACGACTCTATTGCTATATTCTATCTTCTTCAGTCCTCAATTTCGTAAAAGAGGATATGGGCTGCAAAAACGTTGTCGTTCCCAATGTAAAAGATATTCTGTCTATTAGGATCACAATCCAGCCCCGGTTGGTTTCGTCGTGTCCGCTCAGTAAGCGGGCTGCAGCTGTGCAAAATGAAGCAGTGAGCGGAGTCGGTATTTACAGTCGAATCACTAGCCAAAAAACAGAGACTGTGATTGGACGATGGTAGCAGTACGTCACTTAGTCTCCACCCGATCATGCTCTCTTCACATGATCACACATGGATGATTTGAAAAGAATGTCAACATACTTGTACGTTTGGTCAGTGATTAGCACCAAATATCAAACGTTTGTGGCCACTGATTTTGTTCTGTTGTAGAAGTATTCCAAAAATTACCCATTTACAACCTCAACCCAACTCAACCTTTTTGTAAGATGATTTTTTCATAACATTTATGCATACATATAGGTCAACATACTTGGGCCTGACAAAACTCAAACTCTCTATACATCAGACCTAATTCTGTTTGCTTTTGAGTTAGTTTTAAGGTGTTTTCTACCCTTTTTGATACTTATGTATTTACAAGTTCGGGACCCAGATGGCAAGTATATATCGGTCCACCTGTGGATTTTGCTCAGCACCCTACTAGGGTGTGCCACTTCTGGCCCACTCTCAGACCACCATCATCTTTAGAGTAATTGGGCATGGATATTAACACAACAACAATCATATAGGTAAATCCTGAAGTTTCTAGATCATATCCTTGGTATAGGCTATTTAAAAGAGCAGCCGTTAACCAGAAGTTCCTGGTAGGCTACTATAAAGTTCTCAAGGTGAAAATTGATGTCTTATGTTACGCATTGGTAACATCTAGAAAAATGTTAAGGCTTGGTGAAAATTACTGAAGAAGTATAAATGATTAAAGGAAGCATGTTTTGAAAGTGAGTGGCAATACGGTGTGCCGTTTTTCTGTAACTCACCAGCAGACTCCCCGAAAACCGCTGAGCAGAAGACCAGCAGACCGCCAGCAGTGGTCCACTGGCCTTTTTCTATTTGGTGATTGACCATAATGATAACCTGTGACACATAATAGGCCTTATAGGTTTATATGTGTGGGCGACTCTTCTCAGAGCTCTCATATTCCAGCATATTAGGTTAACCATTAGTGCATTCAACTAAACAGTTGCATAGAGACCTGACCATTTCACAACTGTAGATGTTGACATACAGTATTGTAGTGAGGGAAGCAGGCAGCTACCTCACCTTTGACATCCTGCTAGTTAATCACCAACACAACATTTAGTCAGACTAAAGGGTACAATTGCTACGGGGGGGGCTCTTATCTTGATTCATGATACAATAGGTAAGGGTGGTCAAATACGCAAACAGACAGGAAATTGCAAGTCAATTACACATATCACAAGGATTTAAAATTATAACAGAAACACAAGCATTAACATTTACACAAGAAACAAAAATACATTATAAAATGGAATATTAAAACACAGAATAAAACACATACCATTCGATCAGTCACTCACACACAGCATGATGGAGCAAGCTTTTACACACACACACACAAAAGCGCAACAATCCCCTTGCATGCAATATAGCTTTTTTGCTAGATTTTTTTTGCATGAACACTTATCAGTAAGAGGGTTTGTGTGTGCATAAAATAAGGTGACAAACCTGGATTGGCTAAGGTGGTGTTTATGTCATTCGTTTGTGCATTAATAAGGTATCTCGAGATGATATTTTGCAATTCTATATAGCACTTGATTGTATGGTTGTTGTTTTCCTATTCAATTGTTTATAAAGTTTGAAATGCTTTTTAATATATTTTGTGAAAGTGGCCTACCTAAAGCTCATTCATTCATCATCATGATGTAATGATGTCACATATAGCCAATGTAGGCTAAACTTGCAAAATATCTTTATTCCTCTAAGATATATACAGAGAGTAATTCACTCAAAAAGATATTTCAAAGGCATTCCAATAGGACATTTTTGCACCTTTTTCTGCAAACCAATGAGTCTTTGTGTGAGAGTCCTTGTGTGAGAGTCCAAATCAGCTGACCGGGGTTCCACTCACCCTTATGAGAAAATCTGGTTTGTTAATTTAATTGCAGAATAAAATGCGTGCGCCTCTTGGTTTCACAATTACAGCAGCAATTTTACAAGTTGAGATCATGTGCGCGGCGGACTAATCCAATCTGGGATCATCCTTGCTAACAGGGCACATGGGAAGTTGTAGAGGCATGACCTTCCGAACCCTCACGATCCTCTGTCTCTTCACCAGCCTCATGTGAGCTATTGTAGTCACTGCCAAATGTATCCATGTCCTGAGTAAATGGTGGAAAATAGCATCTTAATGCATTCAAAGTAAACCAGGTCCTAGGGTGGGTCCTTTTGTGTAACCTGTGTCTTGGGGAAAGTGCCAGTGGGAAATATATGTCATGAGTGAGCCTTTAGTGTCATTTAAAGTGTGACATTTAAGCATATTTTCAGTGTCTTTTGGTTTGTCTTAAGGCAGACTCGTGGAACATTTCTGTAAATATAGCATGGACAAATACATAGTGCCATTTATCATTGACGTCATTTAAGAAATTGAGTTGAATTCAAATACCTTAAATACACTAAAAAGAATTGAATTGAAAAGGTTTAGTGTGAACACATGGCAGCATGGAATGCTGAAACTTCCAGTCATCTCGATGACATTCCACTGCTGATGGGCTTAACACAGGGAAAGATCTCTGTCCTGCCAGAGTGCTTTTGTCCAGCAAGGCAGGGCACGGGAGCGTGAGTGTGAGCGTTGTTGGGGGAATCGTCCGAATGGAGCATCCAGCCTAGAGCAAATAGCTGGGAGGAGGAGGATCTACCGCAACAGTGGAGAGGTGAGCTGCGGGCATTGGCATCGTCTAGTCAGGGTCCTTGTCCTTACATGGCCCCTCGTCCAGCCAGATAGAAACTATTGAAAGCATCAATACACCTCACTGCTTTTACTGTCATAGGAAGGGCTATCGACGGCGGAGTGGGTACATTTGGAAAGAGGAAATCTGTGGAAGTAAAGGACATTACATTCAGCAAAGAAGTCACATATATTTAGTGGTCAAGTCAGTTGTAGCTCTACTGATAAAGAAAGTGCCAGCACATGGGTGTATATCTAACCTGTACTGTAAGTCACCTTAGACCAAAAGTAGATCTGCTAAATTAATAAACGGCACGCTGTCTAATTGTATATCATTAAGAAAACAAGCCAGGGAACATCAGAGCAGAGAACATCACATTGCCAAACATGTACTGAGCTCTGATTGGGCATTACATAAGATTCCAGATGTGGTTATCAGTGGTGTGTGTTAGAGACAGTAAATTACTAAAATAAATGAACGTCCTCGCTTGCTACGCTCCGACAACTCGGTTTATTTGGGGCGACCTGGTAGTCTCACGCCAGGGCCAAAACCAAGTCACGAGAAAGCGGCACAGGAATTATGGCGAGATTAGAGTCATGCTGAGCAGCATTATGGCTTACATAACCAAACTGCTAGCCAATGTGGCTCGCTTCCGAACAGGAGGAATTGTGTATGGTCATATCCAGGGGAAAGAAGGACATCTCTTTATGGCATTGATGCAAATTTGATGAAAAACTGAATCATTCTTTTGGTTGAAAAGTAGTAACAAAACGTGAAAAATTGAGAAATAATCAGTAGGTTCAGACTGAATCCTGAATGTTTGACAATACTTTCCTGTCGACCTACAGTTTTGTTGCCATTATCTGATATTTATAAGGCTTTGAATGTAAATACATCATGCCAATAGTATTTCTTTCTGATAGTGTGCCTTTTGGAGGGCCCTTTGATGGTCCAGTCCCACTTTGTAAATTATGGCTGTGACTGCAATTGATAGCTGTCACTTACAATGCGTTCACTTTAAAACGTAAGTATGAAGCTGCAAGTTCTAACGTCTCTCTATATCTGTAATGGCACATTCATGAGGATGACGAAGATATCCTTAATACATCAGAATGTTTGCATTGCTGTTGCTCAAATGGTAGGACATGGTGCTTAACAAGTTAATGGCATCTGCTAGAAATAAAGACCTCAATGCCACTGTAGTGGCCTGGGACAAAAGTGTCTGCAAGTTCTTGTAAATGGAATGTAATTTGAATATAACGTAATGTATGTCTTAGCAGACGTCATATTATGTAATTTTCTTGTGTGTGTGTTTGTGTGTATGTCTTCCTCTCTTTGTAGACTCACGGATGTCGTTATTTGAAGAGCGCCATAAAAATGACAACAGTCTCTCCTAAAAATGTCTCTCCTAAAAATGACTTCCCCATTAGCCACTCCCTGCTGTTTTCAGTTGTCATCTGCTATCGTCATCTCAGTGACGTGAGTCAGGCTTGAGAATGGCCTCACCAAGCGATTTTGCGAGTATACACCCACGCATACACGAAGGGCACACCGAGAGTTAATCACTAAGATAGGCTATCACTGGTAGATAATGCCACAGAGGGCCGCAGTGATAGGAGGGGAGTGCTGGTTAGTTTTTATAAGCAGGGTTTTTGTGGTGTGACCTGAAACACTCCTATCAAATTTCTGCTTGGATGCCTTTAAGACTTGCCAATTTTATTGTAAAACATTTCAATGCTAAATTGTATAGCGTTTTCATCTTATAGACCAATACATTTTTGAAAAATTCTGCTGTTTGTTCTTTTAAAGGCACCCAGTGCAACTTTCGAGGCTTAAAAATAAACATTCAATTTCTAGTCTTTTTTGCACGTAGTAAGTTTCAATAACTCCATACCATTACATACCGACATTCAAGCAGCAAAGATGAGATGTCGTTGTGTGGTGAGAACTGATAGAAAATCGATAACAACAACAATCGCCGCCATTTTCTTTATTTTTTGTAACCTACAATAAATAAAGCAGGCTTCCAGTCAATGGAAAAATGGCTTCTCCCCACCGGCGATTGTTGTTGTTTACGATTTTCTATCAGTTCTCACCACACAACGACGTCTCATCTTTGCTCCTTGAATGTCGATATGTAATGGTATGAAGTTATTGAAACTTACTACGTGTAAAAAGACTAGAAATTGAATGTTTATTTTTCATTGAATGTTTACATAAAGTTGCACTGGGTGCCTTTAAATGTTCTGATCTTTCAGTATGAAGGATACGATTTTAGATTTTCAGATCAGTCTTTTCAGATTGTAAAATATCATTAAATGCCACATGCCACCCATTTTGTAAATTACTCATCAGAGTCTTTTGTTTCCTTGCATCTATCATTTGGCCTGTGCGATAAGCTGTTGTCTTCAGGTCAGGACATGTCTATGAGCTACAGTATCTACACGGCCTATGGAAAAGTACCAACAAGTAGAGATAGTCCCTTAGTGAGTCTGTCAATGGAAGTCAGCTTGCACATTAACCCAACATGTTTGTGGTTTGTTGTATCAAGCCACAATGACAAATATACACACTAAGTGTAAATAGTCAAACCAAACCAAGTCCACCCAGAAAAAAACAAGTCAGGTATTTTTATCTTTTTTTTGTTTTGTTTGTTTACCCCAAGTGCCAGTTTGGGATCTATTTCAATGCTCTTGTGACAAACCGAACTACCAACAAACATAGCAGGAGGAATAATTGACCATGTCCCCCAATATCAATGTCTCTCTGTTTTTTAAATTCAACAGATAACAGATTATTTCATAGGTGACAACTAACTGCTATGACACTGGAATGTGTCTCAGAGAAAACTACTGTTGCATACTAAGGGTCCTTGTGCCTTGGGAAAATAAGGACGCACGTTGTGTTTCCTTTTTACATTGAGTAAGTAGTCAGAGTCCTTCTCACCCAAACAGCCTCTCTGTCTTTCGCCTGCTCTTTTACCCTTATCACACTTGACTGAGAGACCATGACCAGCCCCAGCATTTTAGGTGCAAACACTATTGTTACAGACAGATTGTTGACAAACACAGCCATTGGACATACACTAATTATGGGGCAGATGTACAGTACCAGTCAAAAGTTTGGACACACCTTCTCATTTTTTGAGCACTTTTTTCTTTACTTAAATGTTTTTATTCACGGTAGATAACACTTTTTTTGTTAAGAACACCATTACATACGTGTTCTTTTGTAGTTTAAATGTCTTCAGTATTAATCTACAATGTAGAAAATAATAAAAGTAAAGAAAACACTTCTCAAAGAAATTAAAGGTGTGTCCAAACCTTTGACTGCACTGTACGTACTGGAAGTCTGCAGAGAAGTCATCATTTGTATCTGTATCTTTATCTGTATAACTAACATAATTATCTGTATTTGTAACAGTATTTGGATAAAAGACTGGCAGTGGGCGTGGTTTTCTCCGTAAGCCCACACATTAAAAAACCAAGACAGTCCAATCTTCCATTCTTTGTTTGCTTTGGAACGGAATCCGTTGACAGGCTAAACATCAAAATACTGGTACTGCCGCATTTTTTATTAATCAAGCACACTTTAATTGCGACGTACACCTAAATCAGGCTCTAATATGTTAGTCAATCTGCCCATGAGTGGCATAAGCCTCAACAGAGCTCTTTGAAAGTGAGAAAATGAATCAATCGGTCTGTTTTTGAGATCAATCTGAGCATGTGATGACTAAAGGGCGCATATGATGTGGTCTGATGGACGGATCTGTGGCATTTCTGAGCAAGATCTTCTTATCTGAATTTTTTGCAGCTTGGGGTTTCAGGCACAGTCCTCACACCATTTGGATATACTCTCACCCTTTAACAAAAATCCATCATTACCTAGGAAGTCTGTCATAATCGAGTGGATTCAAGTGTGGTTGTAGATTCTCTCCTTGGTTTTTCTACTTGTTACAACAATATTTCCCCTTGTCATGGTCATCTATTTCCTTGCTGTAAGGGGTTGGACCTTGGTTCCTGTATAGCATCTTAACACAATATCCATTAGTTATGGTGATGTATGAATAAATAAATTCAACTCAAATCAAAAATTCAGCAAGGACACAGTCATTATCATTGTCATTCCGGAGGAGATGGCTTCACCACTCACCTAATCTACGTCCCGTGATGCCCTCACTGCCAGTCTGAGGACTCTAGCCTCCGATGTCCCATGACTCTGCACGCTGGATGCCGGGTGTGTGGATGGGTGGGGCCGCGTGCTGGCCTGTTAATTAAAGGCACGTTTTAGAGTGAGTTCATATGACTCCCACCCAGCCATCACACACACACACATACACACACACACACACACACACACCCACACCCACACACACACACACACACACACACACACACACACACACACACACACACACACACACACACACACACACACACAAACACACTCTTCACTGTCCCTCAGCCTGTCGTCCAGGTTCTCTGGCCCTCACGCGCTCTGATCAGAGATGTTTCTGACGAGTTAATATGACAGTGGTATGTCCGGCCATTACAGAAGCCAGTCAGTAGTCAGCTATCGCAATTGTAAGACACTGGCCTCATTCACCTGTAATAAGCCCTGCATTCTATGCCACCGAGCAGAAAAGCCGCGCCCACATCATAGAGATAACTGTCTTACACTGACATTTGACATCAACCATCAGCCAACCTTTCGCATCCTCAGATCACATCGGACAGCAGGCTGGTTCTGGCTGGGATGCGGCCCGGTTCTGGCCCTGCTCTGGCATTGGACTGGGCCACGTCTTTCCCAAGCTAGTACAATGTTATTTTTCATTTATTTATCTAGTTTTTAAAATCTGTATTTGTTCTTTATCTATGTCATGTTGCATGCTTTTGAAAACCCCATTTAAACCTGCACGTTTCACATCAACCCTCTCCTCACCACCACCACCACCACCACCACCACCCCGCTGCACTACCCTCAGGGTCTGTGCACGCAGCCAGCGCGTGATGCGGAGGTCGGAGGGCGTCACGCTTTTCTCAGGTGGTGCACCATGGACTTTGACCAGCTAGGGTCAGGTCCAAAGGAGCAACAGATTGTGAGTCAGTAAGAGAGAGAGAGAGAGATAGAGAGAGAGAGGAGTAAAGCATGACATGTCAAGCACGTGAGGTCCTGCCATCCAGGATCGAGGTATGCAAAGGCCTATCAGAAATGTAGTTGCCTCTCTGAAAGTATAGCTAACAGGCAATGAAGCGAGGTCAAAATTAAATTAAATGTTTACTCTTAGAACGGGGGTTTTGTTACCAATGGTTCATGCACAGCTTTAAGGCCTGTCGTTAGACATGACAAATGCAACTTAAAAACATATCGTATTTGCCTGTGATAACACAATATCCACATTTCTTCTGAAAAAAGGATGTACAAAAGGATAAGGCCCTTTAAGCGGTAAAGTCCACATAAGAATGCTGTTTTATTGTGCACTGTTTACTTTACTGTGGCTGTTTAGACCTCAGGATCGAAATGTAATGACTGTAATATAATGAGGTTTTGGGATTAGTATTGATCTCATAGAGGACACAGTAAGCATCAGATCTTTATTAAAAACCACATGCAGTGAGATTATTGTTTCACTGTTATAAAGAATGTGTGCAAATCAATAGTTAATTACATTTGTACTATTAAGTGAGGCTTTCTTCTCCAGGGTGTTGGTGATTAATTGGAGTGTTTCTATTAGGGATGTACCTGAATCCAAATGTTATTTGGGAAAGCACAAACAATACAATGGAAACCGATATTTCTTCTGCCTGAAGTTGCTCGTAATTATTCTGAGAAAACAGTCTGCCCCATGATTGACATGTCTGTACATCAGTCATTATGTTTTTCTCAAACTGATTCATACAATTGTGAATCGGTTTTAACATTGAACTTTGATTTCACTAACCAGGCGTTTCATTTACTGCACATTCTTGAAAACCGATAGCTACATTCTGTTGTCACACCCACTGAGTCGCCTCCCAGCAGGCAGCAGGCAGAGAGGTGACTATGCCAAGCTACCACTCATAGAAACTCTCACATGGAAGAGGAGAAGGCGTCATGAACTGGATCAAGACAAAAGTCTGGTGTAGCAGCTGGATTTCTTTCAAGCCCCCTTGCAATCTATACATCAAAAAGAAAGCTCAGAACCTGTAGTTGTATGAAGCTGTGACCTGTATGTTTTCTTTACCTCCATTCAAAAATAATTGTGATTGGGTAAACACTGATTTGTATTACCATGGCTGGTTTTGGCTCCTCTTAGTGGAGATACAGTGTTACTGCATCTGCTCTGGGTCATGTGTTGCCCCACATTTGTAACTGTTTGTGAAACGTCATTTTTAAAACACTCAACCACATGAAATGAATTTAAATATCCCAAGAGATGAAGAAAACTATGTGAAGATAGTGGGATTTCTCACGCTGCACTTCCGACCACATGTAGCCTGTGTCAGGCCATATCAAGGTCTGTTGAGGGATTGATTGAGCCTTTGTGTGCGCACATCTACGTAGAGATTTAACATTATCCCTGTGTATCACTCAATTCAATACATTTTATTTATACAGCGCCAAAACAATACAATTTTCTCAAGGCACTTCACAGAGCCCAGGGCCTGAAATTACTGAATAAAATATAACACTACTGTCACAAATGAAAGACATCTAACACATAGCACATATCACTGTATACAATATAACCATCCTGCCATAAGTTAATATACTGGCATTAACTGATTTCATTTGTGTTTCCTTCCTTTTTCTCAGCAATCAAAAACAGTTCAGTCCCCTGATAGTCAGCGCCACATGGCAGATGTGGTGTTGAAGGTCCAATCGAGGTTCTTTTTTACATTCTGAGGGATTCACCGGTGCCCTCATTTATATGACAAATAGACGGTTATGCTAATGCAGTGTTTCCCGAACTTTTTACAGTCCCAGCCCCCTTCAGACATTCAATCTCCAGCTACGAATCCCCCCCCCCCCCATTTCTTTTCATGTATGTAAGCCCCCCCCCCCCCCCCCCCCCCCCAATACACACACACACACACTCACCACAGGTTAATGAGAAGGGTGAGCTTGAGAGGATGCGCATAACTATGCAATATCTGGCTGAATTTGAGAAAGTCTTAAATGGTTTTCCACACAGTCTGTGAATGTATTTTGTTTTCATGCTCGTCAGAGCTGGAAACCCTCTCTCACATAAGTACGTCGTGGCAAAGGGCATCAAAGTCTTTTCACTGAGTGTGTTGTTATGTCACGTTTGACCATGTCAGTCACACCAAGTTGATTTGCAAACAAAAAAGCTTGGCTAGCATCAACTGTACTGCTGCTAACACCTGATCCAAGGTAGACTTGGAAGAGCAACCTGGGTGAGTGTCGCCGGCAGGCGCATCCTTGAATTCTAGGCCTTCTATTAGTAGTAGCGGTTGGTGTCTCTCTGGACCGGGGATTAAGACTTTTAATTATCGATCCATTTTTATGCAGCAGCCGGACTGATCTCCCGCTTCTCTACACAGGGCATCAGTGAGTGGAATTTTGTCGTTTTGCATATGTTTTGACCAACCTACCTGTAGCAATTTTTGACAGTGTAATTATTTCACTGAACACTACAATGTAAACATGAGTGTATTTTTCGTGACTGGGCGTTTCAAACTATTAAAGATAAGTCTATTTATAGGTCAGTTTGAAAATGTAATGGGCTGTTTCACTTACAAAATGTGGATCAAATTTCCTCCCCGGCGTACCCCCTATGTCCCTTTGTGTACCCCTGGGGGTACGCGCACCCCAGTTTTGGAAACACTGTTCTAATGGACCTCTGAGTAACCCTCTTAAAAGTTACAGAAAAAGAGACACTCTGCAATGTAAAAACCCCGTTATTGTAACTGAAAAATACGTCTCAGGGGATTTGCAAGGTGTCTGAGCCAGCTATCTAATGTTGCCATACTTCTGCCAAAAAAGGTAACAAACGATGTATTGACGGATTGACAGAGACGGATAGTAACAACATTTGGGAGGTGCAAGTCAGGCCTCGAAAAGGTGCTCGGAGAGGGCTCTCCGTGTCTACGTAAACGGACAAACATAAATTGGGCTTCAGGCTGCTTCACACCCCTGCTGCATCAGTGACCTTTCCATCACTTAACTATACTTCTGAAAGTATTTAGTAGGAAGTGATGGTAGTCACCATCTTGGTATTCTAAGACGTGTTGCCTTTATACGGTCTAAGGCGCTAATGGCTCCTGTCCTCCAGGTGGCAGCAGGTGTGTTGTTTTGGCACTTGGTTTGAAATGCGCATTTACGTAAAGGGAAACATGTTCACAATCGGTCCAGTATTGAGTTAGAGTGCTATAACCAGCAACCGCAAAATGGCTATACAATGTAATCCCCATGGGGCAAGAGTCTTCATCAAAGTTAACCGCTCGTTTTCGCCACTGACAGGATAATAATGTTATAATAAGTGTCTAATAACATGGAAAGGATTCCTACAGGCCTGTGTCTGTTTAGCTTAATAACTTATAAATAAGTCTTAGCAGTGAAACATTATATTGATGATGGTGATGAATATACCATTCCTGTTAAATTATATCATACTTTTCATTATCCCATCCAACTTCATGAAGTACATACATGGACATAAAACATACATTCTGGATTATATGAATGAGCAAATATGGATTTATAATGTACGTAACGTAAGTATCCATATGCAAGCACACTGAACTATTTGTACTGCACTGCAGATGAATACATTAGCATTTGTAGTATGGAGCCCAAGCTGAGTATGTGTGAGAGGGTAGAAGACATATACTACTTAATGCAATAAGCTGTTCAGAAGGAGGAAGTTGGATAATTCCGCTTCTGCACGGCAAAGTCTGCATACTTGGAGGATCAGCTGCGGATCACAGGATAGAACCAATTGGAAACCACACGTGAGAGCATTACTGCAAATACAATGACGAAGCTCAAAAAAACTAAGTTGAGGAAGATGTTTTTTGTAGATGAAGGCCAAAAAGTGTCAGTCTTAGAGATAGGTTGTGTCTTTGAGTTCCATATGGACATATAGCCTTCTCTGACAAACTAACCAAGTACCAGCCCTCGGTTGCAGAGCCACCGATTGGCAGGCCTACCTAAGAAAAGGGCAACTGCTGGCTAAATGTTGCTCCCTGTGTGTGTGTGTGTGTGTGTGTGTGTGTGTGTGTGTGTGTGTGTGTGTGTGTGTGTGTGTGTGTGTGTGTGTGTGTGTGTGTGTGTGTGTGTGTGTGTGTGTGTGTGTGTGTGTGTGTGTGTGTGTGTGTGTGTGTGTGTGTGTGTGTGTGTGTGTGTGTGTGTGTGTGTGTGTGTGTGTGTGTGTGTGTGTGTGTGTGTGTGTGTGTGTGTGTGTGTGTGTGTGTGTATGTGTGTGTGTGTGTGTGTGTGTGTGTGTGTGTGTGTGTGTGTGTGTGTGTGTGTGTGTGTGTGTGTTGTAACTGGGAGCCACACTGCTGTGTGGTGCAGGCAATATTTTCTGTACTCTTAAATGCCAAAGTGTATCTTATCTCTGGATATTTAAATGCTTGAGGAAGGGGGGAACAAGTGTGTGTGAATGTGTGTGTGTGTGTGTGTGTGTGTGTGTGTGTGTGTGTGTGTGTGTGTGTGTGTGTGTGTGTGTGTGTGTGTGTGTGTGTGTGTGTGTGTGAGAGTGTGAGTGTGAGTGTGAGTGTGAGTGTGAGTGTGAGTGTGAGTGTGAGTGTGAGTGTGTGTGAAACAGATGTTAATTAGACTCTGAAACCTATGTGAGTAACACCAAAAACATGTTTTCACAGCTTTTAAAAAGCTTTCAAGAAAGATCAATGATCAGGAATAAGTATTCATCTTGCAAAATGAAATACTGGCAATCACAATTGTGAGGTAGATGCAAGTGGTTGCCTATTGATTAAGGACAAAGAGGTTATTATGTATGTTCCTTTGAAAAGCCTGATATATCACTCAGTGAGCAGTCTGGACTACAGAAAGGGAATACAGGAGTAAAGGAGCCCTCTAAACTTTCACTGCAGTAGCTTAACTAGAGAGCAAGATGCAAACAACACCAAGGAACACTGATGAAAACGTACTCTACATCTGCACTATGCTTCGGATAAAAGTGTCTACTAAATCCATACATCTAAACTAATGTCATGTAATGTATAAGTACATAAAATATGTAACCCGAGTCGGACAATTCATCCAATGCTGAAAAGTTGACCGGAATATCTTGTATGTTGTGTCCTAAAATCCTTTGTAAACTAACCAAATTCTCTGTCTCCACCTACTGGTCAGGAAGAGACCAAGTGCAAACCCGATGACCGGGCAGATGAAAACTCATACACACAAATAGCTACAGGTCAAAACTATTTTAATCTAGTCGGTAACAACCATCATGCCAGTAAAATCGTCACTATCCTTTGGTCACTAGTAACTATACTTTGAATGGGGGCAAACAAGTGTGGACCCAAATGAGCAAGAAGCCTGAATGATCAATATATCAGTATCAATCTATCAATAAAGAGTTATTTGTCCTGGATTGTCTCCCTGTGTGTCGTCACCATCACACCTTGACATATGTCAGCTTGAGCTGAAAGAGAGGTGGAGCGAGAGCACAGAGGCATGAGAGGACACGACAAAGAAATAGGTAAAATCTGTCATGTAATTTCCATAAACCACCACTAGGTAGAGCCATACGATCATCAGTTATTCCGAGTGTCCTTTGAATGTTGAAACAGGATCATTTGAGATAGGCTACTTCAGTCGTGTTGGACAGATGATCTCACTGTACTCTATCAGATTAGGGAGATGCTGATTGGACAGTGATGACTCAGTTGTCACCACAGTGAAGGGTGCTGAAGTGTGTCTTCTTGGAGTGTGTGCTCCAGATAAGATATGCATTCATTGGAGCATGAGTAGAGGATGTACAGACAGACAGAAGTTGAACAGATCTGGGCCAAACCCAGGCCAAACCCAGGCCAAACCCAGGCCAAACCCGGGCCAAACCCAGGCCAAACCCAGGCACAGATCTGTTCTTGCATCAGCTGCTTGCCAGACATCAATCTTGATGCGTGCTGGGGGCAGGTTTATGGAGACATCTCTATCATTGATTTCTTACAGCTGTGAATACTAACATCTCTCTATCTCTTTCTCTCTTTCTCCCTCCCCCCATTCCTCCATATTTCCCTACCCACCTGCTCTCTCTTTTTCTTTCTCCCTGTCTCTCCCTCTCCCTCTCTCTCTCTTTCTCTACCCCTCTCTCAGTTGCCGCAGACAGACGGGAGGGACTGTGTTGAAATCTCTGCTCTTCTGCTGAAATAGTCTGCCATGTACTCCACATTTTGTGACATCCACATGCCTTTGTTTCTGCGAACATTTGGAGCATGTTGTGTGTGTGTGTGTGTGTGTGTGTGTGTGTGTGTGTGTGTGTGTGTGTGTGTGTGCATGTGTCTGCAACCACAAGCTGATTGATCTTCAAAGACTTGTGTGGTCACACACTGGTGTGTGTGTGTGTGTGTGAGTGTGTGTGAGTGTGTGTGTCTGCGTGTGTATGCATGTGAGGTGACTGCAGATGGATTCAAGCACCCGTCTGTCTCTCTCTAGTCCTCGCCCCCTCTCACTCGATCTCATCCTCTCTCTCACTCGTTTCTTCTTTCTGTCCTTGTTACCTCTGCCCCCCTTCAACTCTCTTTCTTTCCTTCTCTCCGTTACACCTCTACAGCTCACTCTCTCTCTCCCCCCTTTCACTTTCTGTATCCCCTCTCTCTTTGTCTCTCCCGTACTCTGTCTTTCTCCGGCTTCTCT
Source organism: Sprattus sprattus (assembly GCF_963457725.1). Classification (NCBI taxonomy): domain Eukaryota; kingdom Metazoa; phylum Chordata; class Actinopteri; order Clupeiformes; family Clupeidae; genus Sprattus; species Sprattus sprattus. The sequence continues at coordinate 9,336,088 of NC_137923.1, forward strand.
TTCTCTCTCCCCCCTCTCACTCTCTTTGTCTCTCCCTTGTTCCCTCTATCTCTCTCTCCCTCTTGTCTCTCCCTCTCTTTTTCTTCTCCCCTGTAAAATGGGTCAGACTGTGTTCTCAGATCTCCTTGTCTCAAGGGGGGGGAGCCCCCTCCCTCTCTCCTTCTCCCTCATTCCCTCCCTCTCTCCCTATCTTCTGCGCTCTCTCCATCTCTCCCTCTCTCCCTCTCTCAGTGGTATGCGCTGCTCTGCTCTCAGCTTGGTAACAAAAAGAGGGAGGCCGCTTTTTTTTGAAGAGGTGATGCAGCCAAGACAGACTGGCGTGTTCCCACCTTCTCTCTCTAACGCACACACACACACACACACACACACACAAACACACACACATACACACACAGAGACACACACACACACACACACACACACACTCGCACACACACATACACACACACACATACACACATTCAAACACACTTTTTCTCCCTCATCCTCTCATTCTGTTAGTTCTTTATCCCACTATCTCTCCTCTCTGCTCCTCTCTCTCTCCTCCTTCGTGTTTCTCCAAAGCTTTGCAGATCACATTTTCAGAGGTTAGGGTTTCTCTTCCTGCTGCAATGGGCTCTGGGTCTGGAGGTCGTCTCTGTGGAACACTCACAGAGACAAAAGACTGGAGCACCATCCCTCCATATCTCCCTCCCCACCCATCCATCCATCCTTCCATCTACCCATCCATCTCTCATGGCCCCAGTTCTTTGAAAGCATGAACCAAACGTTATCCATAGATATATTTGGATTAATATGCCAATATTAAAAGGTAACAAACAGTTAGATTGATGATAAAATAAGATAGTAATCTAAGTTCAAAAGCAGCCTGATTAAAAAATAGAAATAACCCAAGGGGCTTTGAATGGTTTGCTGCCTCGCCATGTTTTATTCTGGGTTCAGTCCAAATCAAAAGATGGAAACTTTTTATAATGTCAAGCACATCATTATGCATGTTAATGTCACTAAAGTAGCTCCTTACAGAACATCAATTCATGGAGAAAAAAAAACGATGAATACTTTCTAAGTGGTGTTACTCCAGGCCAAACAATTATCGTCTCCATAAAAATGTTACATTTGGGTAGTTGAGTTACATGTGGGCTATAGACTACAGATTCAGATTCAATGTTATGATTCAATATGAGTCAGAATCTGTACATCATATTGTATGATCAGCAAGCCTGTGAGTAAGGGGCAATTT
>NC_137923.1:9349827-9359827 GCF_963457725.1 Sprattus sprattus
ACACAAACACACGCACACACATTTAGATATATACGTATATATGCACACACTCACTGTAACAGAGAAATCAAATCAAATTGACAGTGTGAGTTGATCCCATGGCATCCTAAACACACACACACACACACACAAACGCACTCTCCTGTAACTGAGAAATCAACTCACATTGACTGTGTATACTCATTCCCCAGAGAACACAAAGCTCAGGCTCAGATTTGATCTACTGTTACAGCAGTGTTCCCTACCCCATTCCCTCCTACCCACACACATACATACACACACACACACACACATACACACACACACACATACACACACTCCCTGACCCCCCCCCCCCTCCTCTCTTCACAGCCCTCCGCTGCCGAGCGATCAGTCGAAAGCAGAGATCATCAGATTCCAGTCCTCCTCCTCCTCTCCTTTCTGTGTTGTCATGGAGAGAGACAGCTGGAGAGACACCCGACCCGGGTGATAGTTTCCTCCCGCTCGACCCTTTCAACCAGATTCATTTCATTCCATCAGCTGTCTATTATGCTCCTATCACACCACACAGGGCCGGGAGTGGAGAGCTCTATCATGCCATCAGGACAGTCAGGTAAATATTAGCATAGCTTTGCCCGTCGGCTTAGACAACATTCCCTTCAAGGACTGGTTTTAATAGTACTGTAATATTGACTTGTGTTAATAGCACTGTAATATTTACTTGTGTTAATAGAACTGTTATATTGACTTGTGTTAATAGTACTGTAATATTTACTTGTGTTAATAGAACTGTTATATTGACTTGTGTTAATAGTACTGTAATATTGACTTGTGTTAATAGTACTGTAATATTTACTTGTGTTAATAGAACTGTTATATTGACTTGTGTTAATAGTACTGTAATATTGACTTGTGTTAATAGTACTGCAATATTGACTTGTGTTAATAGTACTGCAATATTGACTTGTGTTACTGCACTTAAACAGAAAGAAGATGATGCTGCTACTGTGAGCAGTTTTGTGAAGATAGAAAATGTCTGTTACTGTAAGATGATGGTACAGCTGAAAGGGGGATTTTCTCGGGCAGAACTTTGCAAAGGATTTGCAGGGAGATTCACCGACGTGAGTATGAAGTTGTCAGACAGTCTGGTGGTTCATGTCTCAGGGTAAATCAGGTCAATGGGGCCTACAACAGATCTCCAGTTCAGAGTTTTTGGGGAACTTCTGAAGTGTTTTGTCTGAGGAATGTGTCTGGCTTTTTGGAGAACTGTATTAGAATTCTGCAAATGAAGCGTCTAAAGGAATGTCTTCAAGAGCTCTGTGAGCATCAAAGGATGTGGAGAGAGAGAGAGCAAAGAGGAGAGAGAAGAGAGGAATAGAGGGGAGGAGGAGGAAGGGGAGAGGACAGAGCAGGGCAAGCAAGGGCAGGGTGTGTGTGTGTGTGTGTGTGTGTTCAAACCCGGCACCAGAACTCATTTGGATCTGCAAACGACCATCTAATCACAGTCTAACCACAGCACATGTGCAGAACAGTTGGGTAGTAGAAGTAAAAGCCTGTGGCCTTTTCTGTGCAACATGGCCTCTGGAACGAAGAGCACAGAACACACAACTCTGAAACGAGAAGTCTAGGATTGATGGATGAAGGGCTAGATTAGAGAGAGAGGGAGAAAGAAAGCGAAAAAAGAGAGAGAGAGAGACAGCGTTAGAGAGAGCACTTAACCACTTAACTGCATTGAAGGTGAAACATTCAGTAGAAGTCTAGGCAGGCTGATGAGACATGTCTAAGCCTGCATGACTCACATCTGACTGTGTAATTCATGGCACTATGGGGATACTCATCGCTGTGTAGGAGAAATCCACGTCTTATATGATCACTGAAAGAAATAGGGTTATATTTGAGAGAATCATTCAAGACCATACCATACACTGAGATACAGTACCTGAGCCATGTGTGCTCCACTGTTAACACTATCCCAATTGGGCCAACAGGGGGCGCTATATCCTACTCATAATACTCTCCCTTTTGCTTGTCATTGTGCTTCTCGTCCATGGAGGCTGCACTTGCAGTTAGTAGCGCGTTTCATTCCTTCTAGCTGTGTGTGTGTGTTTATGCGTGTGTGCGCGTGTGTGTGTGTGTGTGGGTGTTCAGGAAAAGGTGTGTGGTGGTTTAGCGGAGAGTGGAAGAGGAGAAACAGGCAGGCCATTGTGGCTCCAGATATCATAACAGTGAGAATACCTGAGAGAGGCATTTAAGTCAGGAGAGTGCTTAGTCACTCTAAGTGCTTGGCATTTTGTCACAGCTTTAACCCATGAGCCCATGTACATGGACAGGTGGGAACGAATGGATGAAAGAAGGAGAGGAGGAGAAAGTGAGAGAGAGATGGAGAGAAAGACGGGGCGAGATCGTCAACCGAGAAGAAATGAAGTCTATCTGACAGGTCCACAAATAAGATGAAATAGTATGATTGGGTGCAAAATAATAATGTTATATTATTTATAAAAAATAATACATTAAAAAAATGTCTTAGAATGGTGGTTATTTGATTCTGGATTTTCAAATATTTGTCTCAAAAGTGACCTTGTTAATTCTCAGTTGATGAGATGGAGAGAGAGAGATTTTGACTTTTGAAAACCATCATTTAAAGATTTTGACTTTTGAAAACCATCATTTAAAGACGGAAAGAGTCAAATCCCATAGATCCTCCAGAATTGATAGTTGTTGGCATTGCCTTCCTCGCACAACCGCCTCTACCAAATAGAGCCACATTATTTGGCACTGGCAACCAAGAAAGACAGAGGAAGAAAGGGAGATAAAGAGTCTATGTATCTGGAGCAGCAGAAAGTCCTGTGCCATAACTGTGAATTGACGCTTATCCATCATCACTGAGCTGTGGCAACTATCAGAGGCAGAGAGGTTTCTGGAACCATAAAGGTGGAGTGAGGCCTGTGTTTCATCACTGAACTGTGACAACTATCGGAAGCAGAGAGCCAAAATGTCAGAATGAGGTCTGTGCATCATCACTGAACTGTGACAACTATTGGAAACAGAGACGCAAAATAGCGGAACGAGGCCTGTGCATTTTTACTTGGGCAAAAACTCCACCACCAGCCTGTCAACTGGCTTGAGCTTACAGCACGATGGACACTAACAGCACAACACTCTTATGCGCGCTCTTTTAAAGTTTACATTATGCATACGCCTTTTCACTGCAAGAACAATGAACCCATGCTTTGTTTTGGCCCTCATATAGGTCATGCAGTTGGTTCAGGGGCAACACACAGTTTACCAGCCTTGAACAATTTATGACCGAGATGGCCGTGATCTGGGAAAAAAGGGCTGCTCTTGAATGTTGCATGAAAGGGAAGAGGAGGTCGAGTGGATCTTGAATGCGAAGGAGGTATTTTCAGCATGTGAGCCACGCTGAAGAGCTCTAACGTATGGGCTGTGTAAATCTGGCAGCGGTACACCTCTCAAACAATGTCTTCCTGTTAAGGAGGCCGTTTGCAAGTGTGTGTGTGTGGGTGCATGTGTGTGTGTGTTTGTTTATTATATCCGGCAACGACTTGACAAGGACACCGCTGTAGAAGCAGTTTGTTGCTTTTATGCAGTTGGTTGCTTTCCTCTGTAAGGTTCTGACAGGCGTGACCTTAAACCCATTCTGAAACTGTCTTGACTGATCAGTTGGTAGTGCGAGGCTGGCAGTCTTTAGGTCAGCATACAATTAACTACTTTGAAACTGGCTTGTTAGAAGCAGGCTATTTTGTATGAACACTTTCACCCCTTTTGTGCCCAACCCTCATGCAAGTGTGCTTCATGTGTGTTACTGTGTGTAAATGACCACTGCACTGCTGCAGGTGAGGAGGGTGCACTGCATGTTTCCATTTCTTGCAGGTCCTTCATCTGCATGTGTACACGTGTGTGTGTCTGTATGAATTCATGCAGGTGTGTGTGTGTGTGACTGACTGAGCGAGTGCGTCTGCATGTGTGTGTGTGTGTGCATGGCTGTGTGTGGCAGGGGGCAGGGGACATACTCTAGTGGGCCTAGCGACAGGTCTGTGCGCCTGTCTGTCATCAGAGTTCTCCATGTTTATTTTTGCTCTCGTGGAGTGGCATATTTTAGCCCCTGCTCCCCCCCTCCCCACACACTCTCAACTCCCCAGTCTACCCCCCCACTGACTCCAAGTCCATATGGATTCCCTCAGCTCTATCCTGACGCAAACAGGGACCGTCTCCCATACTCTTCTTGTATTGGCCTACACCACGACCATGGCATCTTTCCCATCTCCCACTGTCCCACTGAGCCTCGCGGCCCAACACCGGTTAACGAAAGCAGAGAAAGCAGTGCAAACAGTAAAAATAGAGAAAGTACAACTGGCGTACTCACCATCTCGGGAGATGCTACTGTGGATAGTATTAGGTCGGAGTTGCTCACCATCGAAACTCTTGTTGAGGATCTACTCTGCCGCCAGTCGGAGCTGAAAGCCCTGCTCCTCCAGCTACACAAGCATGGAGCTCCACTTCCAGCTGATGGCGGGGCGTCTCCGGCGACCGGCGCGAGATCTGCCGCTGGGGATCCAGCTCACCTGAGTAGCACCTGCGCTCCGGTTCAGCTGCGCAATCGGTTTGGTCTGCTCGCTGATCTTTGTGATGAGGAGGCCCGTGACTCTGGTGCGGTTATCCGCGAAGTGCCGAAGAAGTCACGCAAACGGTCCTCCTGCTGCTTCTCCAACCCGGCGAGTCCGACCTCTCCCCCGGGCATCTCTGCCACCAGTGCCCCGCAGAGCAAACGTTCCCGGCTTCTGCATCCCCGCCGGGAACTAGCCCGCCATCCTCCTTCAACATCTCCAAGCGATGATCTCCCCACTCCAGACGGGCGTCCCAGGGTGTCCTCATCTTCATCTGGGTGCTCTCTGGATGCCGCGGCTGCTCCTGGGGACGAATCTCCACTGCCAGGCCACGGCCTGGCGAGCCCTCGGCCTGCCATGCACCGGTCTTCTGCTGACATGGTTAGCTCCGGTAACGTTGGCCCTGTCTGTCAATCTCCGCCGTTGGATTCGGTGAGCTCTACTGCTGGGTGTCGAGCGGCTAACAACAACAGTGCTGCTAACCCTGACATCAGCCTTTGGTGTTTGAAACTCCCACCGAAAACAACTATCCACTACGACTGTCGCGTCCTTTGCAAGCCTGAAATATTGATTGTTGGCGATTCAATTGTTCGACAGCTAATTATTCCAGGCGCAATCACCGTCTCTCTCTCTGGTGGAAAAGTTAGCGACATTTCAAGGCTCATCCCCTCTCTCCTCGACTGGAACCCCACTGTCAACACTGTCATCGTTCACGTGGGGACGAATGACGTCATGGCCAGAACTTCAATCAAACTTCAGGAGGAGCTCGAATCACTCTGTTTCGCCATAGAATGCTTAGGTAAGCACTGCATTATGTCGGGCCCGATTCCTCTCATCTCCAGCAAACCTGAGCGTTTCAGTAGGCTGTACAGTTTGCATAACTGGTTAATGAATTTTTGCCATGCGGCTGGACATGATTTTATCTCAAACTTTGACATTTTCTGGACCAATGTAAATCTGTATAAGCGCGATGGTTTACATCCCAACAAAAAGGGAACTCGGGAATTAACAACAAATTGTATTCATTTCATTGCTTCACTCTGACATATAGGCATACCTTCACAGCATGACCCAAGTCAGTCAGCTAATGTATCCATCTCAAAGAGCACGGGCCCTGTTCATTCTCTGGGGAATACCTCTCACTCTCATTCTCAATCTTGCCTAAAGATGGCTCTTTTTAATGTCCGGTCACTTTCTAAGAAGACTTTTACTGTAAATGACATCATAACATCCCATGAACTCAACAGTATGTTTCTCACTGAAACATGGTTGGATGCCTCAGGCAACTATGAACTCCTTGAGGCGTCTCCACTAGATTTCTCGTTTTCCCACTGCTCCCGCACTAACCAGAAAGGTGGTGGCGTAGCTGCCCTGTTTTCCAATGCACTAGCCTGTAATAATGTTTCGCTTGGTACATACTCCTCTTTTGAATACCTAGCAATGGAAATGAAGCAACCAAACTCCTGTCTAATGGTTACAATCTACCATCCACCACAGAACAGAGTAGGCTTTATCTCCGAGCTTGGAGAATTTCTGTCTTCTATAGTAACTAACTATGATTTTATTCTCATCTGTGGCGACTTCAATATTCACATTGATAATTTAGAAGACTGTTATGCTATGCAGTTTACTGATCTGTTATGTATGTTTGAGCTAAAACAGCATGTTTCTGTGCCTACTCATAACCATGGTCACACCTTAGATCTAGTTATTTCTAAAGGCATAGACATCTCCATAACTGGTACTCTGGATGTGGGTATTTCTGATCATCTGTGTATCTTTTTCAATGTTGCTTGGCCAACTTTATGTAATGCATCTGGTCGGAAAACTGTTCTGAGACGCTACATTGGGGTAGATACTCCAAATGATTTTATCACTGCTTACAATGGTATTGGGTCTCACGCTGTTTCAAACCAGATCTTTTCTACTAAAAGTTTCTGTAATAGCACTGATCTCTTTTCAGACTGTGAGGAGTTAGTCCGATCTTTTAATGTCTCCGTTACTCAAATTATGGACAAGATTGCACCGATTCAACTAAAATCTGTCCCAAAGAAACGTAAACCACCCTGGAGAACTTCTGAAATCATAAGTACTCTTAAAAGAACTAGTCGTAAACTTGAACGTAAATGGCGCAAGAGCAAAGCTCAGAGTGATTTTCTGAACTATAAAAGGCATTTGCTCATGTATAATTGTGAAGCAAAAAAAGCTCGCCAACAGTATTTTTCACAGATTATATCAGAAAATTCTAACAATTCTAAAGTCCTGTTTAACACCATTGACAAACTAATCAATCCTCCCCGTCTGATACCCGATGAGCTCCGCACAAAAGAAAAGTGCAACCAGTTTGCATCATTTTTTAGTGATAAAATTTCAACTATCAGAAACAACATTATGTCATCTACTACTGTGGGTCTCAGTCATGTACCTTTTAGCCAAACTCAACCCACTAGCACAGCTACTTTCCAGAATTTTTCAGTAATCTTCCAAAATGAACTTGAAGAAGTGGTACAGAAACTAGGGTCAGCTACTTGCTCCCTTGACCCTGTACCCACTAAGCTGTTTAAGCAGGTTTTTAGCTGCGTGGCTGCTGACGTACTTAAAATTGTTAATACATCATTACTATCTGGTATTTTTCCTGTCTGTTTGAAACATGCCATTGTTACTCCACTGTTAAAAAAACCAAGCTTCGATCCCCTGACTTGTGACAGTTATAGACCCATATCAAACTTGCCTTTTCTTGGCAAAATTCTTGAGAAGGTTGTTTACAAGCAACTTGTGTCCTATCTGTCTCAGAATGCCATCTTTGATCCCTTTCAGTCTGGTTTCCGTGTAAATCACAGCACAGAAACTGCTCTAGTCAGAGTGGTTAACGATCTTAGAATTGCTACTGACAATCATAAATTGTCAGTCCTTGTTCTTCTTGATTTAAGTGCTGCATTTGATACGGTTGATCATGCTATTCTGCTTCAACGTCTTGAGCATTTAGTTGGTCTTCAAGGTATAGCCCTCGCTTGGATCTCATCTTACTTAAGCGGAAGATCTTTTACTGTCTCTATTGATAATCTTTTTTCTGACACAAAGCCTATTTTATACGGGGTGCCGCAGGGGTCAATTCTTGGTCCTTTACTTTTTAACTTGTACATGCTACCTCTTGGGTCGATCATCCGGCAACATAACATCTCGTACCACTCATATGCTGATGACACCCAATTATATATGTCTATTTCGTATGATGATCCCAGTCCTTTGGGGGATCTCACTCACTGCATCTCTGCCATAGAGACCTGGATGGCCCAAAACTTTTTAATGTTAAACAATGCAAAAACAGAGGTTTTGTTGGTTGGCCCAAAAACACTCAGAAATAAATTTTATCCAACTCTTAATTCTGTCTTTTCAACACCTTCGGAGGAGGTCAAAAACTTAGGAGTGACCCTCGATGCTGATCTTAATTTTAAAAAGCACATATCCAACATTTTTAAGGCATCTTTTTACCATCTCAGAAACATTTCTAAAGTACGCAACACTCTCTCACAACATGATTGTGAAAAATTAATGCATGCTCTTGTTTCCAGTCGCTTAGACTACTGTAATGCACTTTATGCTGGTTTAACTCAGCAAATGTTAAACAAACTACAACTCATCCAGAACGCAGCTGCTAGAATACTCACTAGAACTCCCAAATACAACCACATCACCCCTATTCTTAAATCTCTTCACTGGCTCCCAGTTAAACAAAGAATTGAATTCAAATTACTCCTTCTTGTCCACAAATCATTAAATAATCTAGCCCCTCCCTATATTTCTGATCTAATATCTCTTCATAACCCAATCCGTCACTTAAGGTCCTCCAATAAATATCTTCTTAATGTCCCCAGAATTCACACAAAAAACGGTCATGGCGCTTTTAGCTACTGTGCTCCAATCCTCTGGAATAATCTACCGATAGAACTCAGGTCACCTCAATCCATATTCTCTTTTAAGAAGGGTCTTAAAACTTTTTTATTCTCTTTGGCATATAATTCATGATTTTTCTCTTTTACTCTCTTTTTTTTACTGATCTTTTGCATTTTTATTTACTTTATTGGGTTGTAAATGTTTTCAACTATTTTGTATTGTGTTTCTTTTACCTAATAAGCGCATTGAGTCTATGTAAATATGAAATGTGCTATACAAATAAAGTTTGACTTGACAAATAAAGTTTGACTCCTGTCTCCCAGGCCTCCTGCCCCCAGTGTGTGCTGATGCAGTGATGCAGAAGGTGGCAGACGTGGGATGCCCGTCGGCTATGCAGTTTGCTACACAGACCTGAGATGTGTTTCGGTGTGTGTGTGTGTGTGTGTGTGTGTGTGTGTCAGGGCAGCTGGAGTTTGAGGTTTTAAAAATAGGCTGAGATAAACAGCGTGAGAATAATGCCAGTATAAAAAAACACCTACCTGTTCAGGTGTGTGTGTGTCTTCACCCGCTCTATGGGTCTATAGCCGTGTTCAGACTGTAGACCTTTCTGCTCAAATCTGTTTTTTTTTCTCTCTACACAATGTTTTTTAGGAGCGTGTTCCCATTTGTCTTAGAATGAGACCGAAATCTGACACCCATGTGAATGGCAAACTGTCCTAAAATGAACCGCACGCATAAAAGCACATAAACAAATCCTCAGTTTAGAGCACCTCCAAAGATGGAGAATGGAGTATCAAGCACCGCGTTTCTGTGCAAGTAATATTTTCAAGCAAAGGTTCAGACTCACTATGAAGCAGAGGAGACAAACTAGAGTGCCTTAAGATGCTGCCTTAGCCTCTCTGGCTTAGGTTTTTCTCCATAGAGAAGGTTCGCAAGATAATGATGAAACCCCACATATCTTTGGCAGCAGGCACAGCCTGATGACATGAATTGACAGGATAAACCAATGATGACCTTGCTCAGATTGCCATCACATTTAGGCCACATTGTCACGTCCCTGTCTAGGGCTTTATATAAGCATGTATATATATATATATATATATCCGCTTTTCCACCTAGGACATCTTTGAAAAATGAATCGATTGGAATTGAAAATCAGAACTGTGCCACATGTAGGGGAAAGATGTGACTTTTTGTGCAGTCTAAACACAGCCTGTGAGCTCAGGCCTGGAGGTATGACAGTGGGCCTCCCCAGCTCTTACTGCTACTGCTGCTGCCAGGTCTGCCTGGTAGATCAATGTCTGTACACCAGCGTCCCTATCAGTTACAATAGACTTTTCTTGTTAAAAAAAGCGCAGATTTGTCCTTGTTGAAGGGTGCAGCCAAGTTCCTGAAAGACCATCACGGTCAGCACAGCCTCTGACTGTTTGAGGAGATGAAACCGAACGGATGCTGGGACTGAGCCCTCTGTTTAGGAGCTCACAGTGAGGTTCGCACTGTCA
>NC_137923.1:9364827-9368897 GCF_963457725.1 Sprattus sprattus
CGTCCATGTGTGTTTGTGTGTGTGTGTGTGTGTGTGTCTGTTTATGTGTGTTTGTGTGTGTGTGTGTGTGTGTGTGTGTGTGTGTGTGTTTGTATGTGTGTGCGTGTGTGTGTGTCTGTGTGTGTGTGTGTGTGTGCCTCCTCCCATGCCTGGATGTAAGCCAGCTCTGGCACTGACTTGGCCCAGATGCACCAGCTCCTTTCCAGACACAGCTGCTCTTTTAGCAGCGTGAGTCTTTTTTTTATCCGTTTAGTGCGAGCTGTTCTTCCACATTCTCCTTTTTTCCTCTTTTTCTTCTTCTCTTCCTCATTGTCCAAGCCAATGGCACATTTATGACAACTCCCCTCTTGGACGGCGAGCAGATCTGACTGCCAGTAACCCCATCACTACCCCACGCCCAAACCCCTCCCGTCGCTCCAATGCAGGGGCACTGGCCCTGACCTCTGACCCCTGGAGAATTCCAGCAGAGAGAGACAGGTGATGACAGCACTCAGATGGAGGTAGATACCGTTTGATCTTGGCAAGCCTCGCTGTTAAAGACAGGAGAACAAGATATAGAAAGAGAGAGAGAGAGAGAGAGAGAGAAAGAGAGAGTAAGAGAATGAAAAAGAGCTTAATCTTATGTGGGTGGGTGTGAGAGTTGTGTGACTACTATTCATATTGCCAAGGCTTTGCAAGGATTTAGGGGAATATAACTCACATGCTCACTGCAAGCTCACACTCCAGCATATTCATGTGGAAACATTATGAAATGTTTTATTAGTATGCTTGAGATCTTTCTCAATGTTCTGCATCCCGTTTTCTTTTTCATCTCCCCTGAAATATTTTATTTGCATTTCGATGCATCTTTACAATGCCCCTAAACAGCCAAAATCAACATAGCAGAGTGAATATTTTTTCTCAAAATAAAAATATGAATAAACCACACTTCCCTTCACAGGCATGATATCCCCTCACCAGTCATATAGTAGGCATGCATGAAAGTGAGAGGGGGCTTATGGGAGTTGTGGTTTTTATGGTGGCCAGGAGGTTATGTGGAGACATGGTGTGGATTATCGGGGGTCAGCTGGAGGTCATGGTGCAGTGGCTAATTGGAGAATGTGTCTGACATGATGGCTGCCTAGGGGCCTCTCAACAACATGGGGCGCTAGGGAAAGGAGAGAGAAAGAGAGAGAGAGTGGAGGAGGACAGAGAGCTAGAGAGATGAAAACAGAGGCAGAGAAGAATAGGGAGAGAGATGGGAAGGGCGAGAGAGAGAGAGAGAGAGAGATATGGACAATGGGAAGATAAATGGCTGAGATTAGAAAAGAAAGAGAGGAAGAATGAGAGCGAAGGGAAAAGAGAGATAGAGAGAGGGGCCTCTAATCATCATCATCATTCTATAGCCAGAGGAGAGAGGGATAGAGAGAGGAGAGAATAAAAGAGAGATGGACTATCACCACACTAGAGCCAGGTGATCAGTAAGCTGCCAGGCAGGCAGATGTACAGTAATGGCCGCTGTGTAGAGTGGGTCTGATATACACTAATGGCCGCTGTGTAGAGTGGAGTGGTGTCTTGTGTTCCAGTACAGCCCAGTCCTCCCTGTCGGGCGTTTCCCCCTCACGCTGCTGGATGACTGATGTCTCACGTATGAAAGACAACTCCAGAGTCCGACTGGGCTCCTCTCCTCTCCTCTCCTCTCCTCTCCTCTCCTCTCCTCTCCTCTCCTCTACTATTCTCTCCTATTCTCTCCTCTCCTCTCCTCTACTATTCTCTCCTATTCTCTCCTCTCCTCTCCTCTACTATTCTCTCCTCTCCTCTCCTCTCCTCTCCTCTCATCTTCTGTCTTCAAATTGAAATTGAAATTCAAACAAGCTTCATTGGCATGACTATGTAACCTTATTGCCAAAGCAATACAATGGTCTCACGACAAACACAACACATTTCATGTCATGCAGCTTTGGGGCCTCGGTATCAGACATCCCATCTCTATCAGCAACCTTGGCGTTGGATATCCCGAACCCTGGACGCAGTGTTCATTCTGGGCGTCGGCTGTGGTTTGCACCTGGCATTTAGTGAGCACTGTTCAGAAGTCCTGGACTCAGTATGGTGTGTACACCAGACAGGGGAGGAAGCATTGACTGCGGACCAGTTGCTTCGGTGGTTGTGCATCGCAGCCAGCAGTCTGGCAGTGATCCACTGGTGAGGCGATGGGGAGTGCTGCTGCTTCTGCTCAGTGAGGGTCTAGCACTGCTGCTGGTGGGTTGCAGTATTGCTGTCCTGCATTGTCCTTGCTTTAATTATTTGTTGTGGTTTTCATCTCACATCCTATGGCCACGTCCTCTTCCACCATGTCATACATGAGTTGTGTTTGCCCTTCAATCGTGTCTCAAGTTATTTTCTTTTTTTAATCTCCTTTTTTTAAATGTACATTTCTTTGAGAATGTCTCTCTCTGATTTGTGACATTTGGACTGAGACTCGTTTTAACCTCCTTTTTTTAAATGTACATTTCTTTGAGAATGTCTCTCTCTGATTTGTGACGTTTGGACCGAGACTCGTTTTAACCTCCTTTTTGAAAAAAATGACATTTCTTTGAGAATGTCTCTCTCTGATTTGTGACGTTTGGACCGAGACTGAGGTTCTGACTGGGGATGGCGTCCTGCACACTGGGCTCTCCGAGGAGCAGTGGCGCCCAGCAGGACAGACCGAGGAGGGAAATGAGAGGCAGTTAGTGGCTGCTGTGGGTCAGCAGTGCTGGGTTTCATCAGCAGTCTAATTAGGGAGAAAAATGGAGTTTAGGAGCAAAATGCTTGTTTTGGTTTTCATGTTATCGTTAGATTACAGTCATGGCAAGTTATTTGGAAAACAGCTTTTTCCTCCCGCAAACTCCAGATGTTGTAAATAAGCAATTTGCAGTGACTACTCCACTGCCTGTGTCAATTTTGATATTGGACGCTGACATCTAGAAGACGCTGTGGTGAACCAGTAAAAACGCTGAATCGTGACCAGTGTTTTTGGCCACCGTTCTCTGTGGCCTTTTGGGTAGTTTTCCTCCCACATGTGCACGAGGGAGCTATTGCTAATCCTCGTGCCCTAATCTCCAGCAATCCACATCAGGTCAGGATATCAAACATAGGGAAAGGAAGGAACTGCTCGGAAAACAGTATGGCTGTGTTTCAGTACACCCCCCCCCCCCCCCCAGAACTGAAACTGTTGCCATGACTACGAGACTCCTCCTACCTGAAAGCAGTGTGGCTGTGCATAAAAACCTCTACTCACCCTAAACAAGAAACCCATCCATAAGTGACCTCTTTCCCAAAAGACGTATGGGAGTGCGTAAGCCCCCCCACCCCTCCACACACACACTTCTACACACACACACACACACACACACAATAGCGACTGACTCTGGTCTGGCCTGAGTTTCCTTTGCACGTGTAAGCAGCCGACTTCCTAGTCCAATTACCAGAATAACAGCCCGGTTATTAGGGGGCATTAGGCTGTCTGGGGCAGGGAGGGGTGGGGAGGGAGGGGGCCCAGGGGAGTGTGTGTGTGTGTGTGTGTGTGTGTGTGTGTGTGTGTGTGTGCGTGTGTGTGTGTATATAAGTGTTTGAGTGTGTATGCATGTTTGTGTTTGTGTGTGTGTGTCTGTGTGTATAAGTATTTCAGTGTGTGTGGGTGTCTGTATTACAACCATGTCGTGATGCAAAATGTCCAGTAGCAGTGAGGTAGGTGGTCAGATGGAAGTGAAGGGAAGGTGGGGTGTGTGTTTGTGTGTGTGTGTGTGTGTGTACGTGTGCGTCTGTGTGTGTGTGTGTGTGTGTGTATGTGTGTGTGGCTGTGTGTGTGTGTGTGTGTGTGTGTGGCTGTGTGTGTGTGTGTGTGTGTGTGTGTGGCTGTGTGTGTGTGTGTGTGTGTGTGTGTGTGTGTGTGTGTGTGTGGCTGTGTGTGTGTGTGTGTGTGTGTGTGTGTGTGTGTGTGTGTGTGTGTGTGGTTTTGTGTGTGTTGGGAGAAGGGGGTGGGGGATGGTGCCATTACACTCTCTCCACCTCAGACGGGCTTTTTTCCCCCTCATTTTTCAGTTTAGTTT
>NC_137923.1:9369097-9376597 GCF_963457725.1 Sprattus sprattus
TCTCCCTTCTCTCTGTCTTTCTATCTTTCCTCCCTCTCTCTTCCCACCTCATCCCCCTTTCTTCTTTCTTTCTCTCCTCCATGCATATCTCCATCTCTTTCTCTTCCCCTTCGCTCTATTTCTCCTCTCTGTACTCTTTCTCTTTTTTCACTTGTTCTTTCGCCCTCTGCCTCCTCTGCACATCTCCCCACCCCCTTGATGATTAACAGAGCTCTTAGTGCTCTGGCACTTAATGCACTGGGCAAATAAAGTGACAAATAATACACTTGCACTGGCTGCCAGGCTCTTTAATCATCTCCGTCTCCCCCACTGCCCCCCCCCCCCCCCCGCTCTCTCTCTCTTTCTCTCCTTCTCTCTCTCTCTTTCTCACACACACAAACACACACACACACACACACACACACACCATGCAGACATTTTTGCTCTCACTCTGACTGTCTCTCATCCTTGCCTCTGGCTCTCTCTCATACTCTCTCTCTTTGTCTGACTGTCTGTCCATCTTTATCCTCTCTGAAACACACACACACACACACACACAGAGATACATGCACACACACACCATTTGTATCATCCCTTTCAAACACACACACACACACACACACACACACACACACACACACACACACACACACACACACACACACCATATTTATCCTCTCTTTCACACACACACACACACACACACAAACACAATCTTTATCCTCTCTTTCACACATACACACACAAACTGTCTCTCTGCTCCCCCAGCACAATCCCCTCCAGGTCTGTTTGAGGCCTGGCCATCAGCAGAAGTACCAGGAAATAAAGGCCCCTCCAGCTAAGAGGGGGCTTCACTCTAATGACTTATTATGGGATGTTTGCCACTCAAGGAGGATGAATGGGGGTAGGGTTTTGAACGACAAGTACTTTTTTCCCCCTTTCTTTCTTTCTTTCTCCCTTTCTTCCTCCCCAAAAAGGGCCATTAAAGCATTAAAGGCTGCCATTTAGACTTTAGAGGACGGGAGTAGGCTGCTGTTTTTCTCACATGCAGACGCTAAGTCATTGTCGGGTTGAAGGAGAGCTGAATTGATTGGCCGGTTGGCAGGCATACCTCTTTAGCAATCACTGAGAAAAACATTCACTATTTCACAAAGAGCTTAGAGGAAACTGGACCAGAAGAAGACCATGGAGGTATGATATGGACCTGGACAGAGTGACAGATTGCTACCCTTTCATTTTAATGGCCAATGCTATGCTAGCTTCTTCAGTCCAGGAAGTACGAAAACAAATGGCAACTTTGTTATGGCGTTCAGTTGTGAAGAACCAATCACCTGGGCGCCACATGTCTGATGACCACATTAACGAGAACCCTATGCTGATTGGTGGAGGTCATGATATCAGTAAATGGGCTAGTGTAGACCAGGCTAGCAAAACTGTGCCAGCAGTGACTTGGCACATATCCGTGCTTGTAGGGAGGTGAGCAGCAGATGAGGGTGTTTGATCAGCGCTAAGCAGAGACCGGAGGGTGTTTTGGAGCATTTCTCCGTGGCTGTTTTGAGAAGGAGGTTCTTCAGAGTAAAAGCTGGGCTGATCCCCAGTGGTTGTGTCTGATTATATGTTAGATACATACAATTAATATTTCATACGTATGGCCATGAAAAATAAATGAGGGTATACTTTCTTTTCCCAAAGCCTCTGCTACTGAACCTCTTTGCAGGATATTTCCTCTCTTCCTTACTCCCCCTCTCCTCCCCCCTCCCTCTCTCTGCCTCTCTTTCTCCCCCTTTCACTCTCTCCCTCTAACTGGAGTATATCATAAGAAGTGGTTTCTCGGGTCAGCAGATTCTCAGCAGCATTGAGTTTTAATGTCCGAACCCCCCATGCGCCCCCCCCCCCCCCCCCCCTCACCACCACCACCATCACCTTCGAACCCCCCCCTTCTCCCTCGTCTCCTCTCTTCTGTTCTCCTGGGCAAAAGGAAACATTTGTTCTCAGCCTATTCACTGGGGTAGAGCTCCACACTCTCCAGACAGAGTGTGGCGTGCACAGGGCTCAATAGCTTCGTTACCACTGTCGAAACAAATGTGGCTAGTGAGCTAGTGTGTGCCATGGCCAGCTGTGTTTCCACTGTCACTTTGGGGGCTTGATCATGTCTCCTCTGGCCAGAGGCTTTTGGCCCGCCTATAACAATTGGCCCAAACTGGTGCTTGAGGAGATGTCAAGGTGGAAGGCAGGATTAACAGAGTTAAGAGAGATAACTAGTCACTATCAAAAAAGCCAAGTATTAAACACGCTACCAAAAAACTATAACAGAAAATGAATATTTGTGCTAATAAAATGTGCAATGGTAGCTTGATCAAGTAGGAGAGAACAACCAACACGATTGTAATACTTCTGAAAGGTGTCCAGCCTCAGATGATAGACATAAAAGCGAAGAAACTTTTTGGTTAGTTGCACAACTATTAGGGTGCGCATCAATTACAACCAAAGTCTGTTACAACTTTAAAAAGTTAATTTGTCCCGTGTTACAAACATGACGCAGACAGGCTATAGACACTGTGCATGTCATGATCTCCTATGTGGATCAAATCTCAACATATCTCAAGTCTCAAAACACAGCTGGCTAAAAATAAACAACATGTATGGCTGTTTAATAAACATTCAATTATTGCATGATTGTTAAATCTAATTTATTTTACGTAAAGAACGAATAGCATGCTAAAGTGTGCTTAAACACAGGCTAACATTGATTTCACTCTTATGTAAACAATTCAGACTAGCTAGAAATCTAACAGTGAACTCTGCCTAAAGGTAGTTAAAATTAGAGCCCGACTTAACGCTACCTGTGTATTGCTATCTTCTATTCCAGTACATGGCATCCATTCTTTACTGCAGCGTACCTCAACAGGCAAATACTGTTGGGCCTTTGGAAAACTAAAATGTTTGGCCAGAAAATAGTCTTTGCTCCTTGCCGTGGGTTTTGGGGCGGTAAGGGGGACATTAGCTCACGAGGAGGGCCTTCTGTGGCTCTCCACAACCCAAGAGGACTCCTGCCATTATACATCTCGAGCACCTCCACCACTCACATTCCTGGGAGAGAGAGAGTGATAGAGAGGGAGAGGTAGGGATGCAGAGAGATAGAGAAAGGGGGGGGGGGCGGTTTAAAGAGGTAAAGAGGTAGAGAGAGGGATGGGGAGGGTGGGGGAGGGTGAATAGGCATGCAGGAAGAAGGGTCCTTGAGAGAGAGGGAGAGAGAGAGAGAGAGAGAGAGAGAGAGAGAGAGTGGTGGATGTAGGAAAAAAAGAGGAGGAGGCGATGAAGAGGGCGCAAAAGAGAGAATTGGACTGAGAAGAGGTAGTGGTGCTGCTGCTCTTTGCACAGGCGCTAGAACAACAGGGAGCAAGAGAGAGTGAGAAAGAGGGAGAGAAACACTGGTTGGGAAGTGCTTCAGCTGTATCCCCCTAACTTTCTTGCTCTTTTCTCTCTCTCTCTCTCTCTCTCTCTCTCTCTTTCTCCTTATATCCCTCTTCCTTCCTCTCTACGTCTTTATTTCTCACATTCACATAGACATGCCGCATAAAACAACTCGCTTTCTTTTGCTGTTCCTCTCCTGTTGCGCCTTTACCCTCGTCATGTGTTTTGTGTTACTGTACTGGCCTGCAGGAGGTCGAAAAATTCATATGTAAAATACATTCAAGTATTCAAGGAAACACTGATTTGAATAAAGGAATTGAAATACTCTGTCTAAGTGCATTCGTCAAAAGAGGGGCTTAACGCTCTTCAGTACAGAAAGGCTGGAGCCCTTTATTCACACACACAGACACTCACACACACTCAGACATGTTAAGGTTCGTACCTGGCTTCGGTTCTAAAACACACAGTGAGCGCTGACCTCCAACCTTTTTGTTTGCATGTCTCCTTGAGGGGGTCCAGCCTGCGCTCCTCTGTGAGTGTAAGTGTGTGTATGTGGGTGTGAGAGAGGGTCTGTGTGTGTGTGTGTGTGTGTGTGTGTGTGTGTGTGTGTCTGTGTAGTCCCCCTCTCTCTCCCACCGCTGCAGATCTTATCTCTGGGTTTCTGGCTGCCTCGCACCCGGGCCTCCAGTTCTGGAGCCAAGCCCGTTCCCGTGTGCGTGTGTGTGTGTGTGCGTGTGCGTGTGTTTTTGTGTGTATGTGCGAGTGTGTGTGTTTTTTTTCCTACCGGAAAATAAATCTCCCTTTTCAGCGGTGCGCTCCCCCGAGGGGCTCCAGAGCCATCGCCGTGGCAATGTGGCCGTGCGCAGATATGCATTATTTACAGGCTCCGAAATCAGAACGGACTGTGGAATGCTGAGACTCCGAGACTCCTTACATCTGTCTGTTTGTCTTTCTCCATTTTCCTTTTTTCATTCTTTCTATCTTTTTTTTCTTTCTCATTTGCCTCTCTTCCACAGTCTTTTTTTCTGGCTTTTTGTTTTGTCTTTAGCTCCCGTGTTCTTGAAAAAAAATCCCCATACATCAGTGACTGGAAAAAAAAAACCGGTGAAGAGTTCCCAGTGAAACACACACATAAGCAGTTGGCTGGAATGCCTGAGAGGTACGGAGGAATAACCGCTAACCAGGCCTTCATATTGGCTCTCTGGCTACGGGTGACATCCGTGGGACCCCAGGGCTGCCTCACCTCAGCCAGGTCTTAGGAAACCAGGAGTAAGTGGAGGGGTTGAGAGCCAGCATGTAGATATAGAAAGCCTCCAAACGCGAGAGCTGCAAGACTCAAGAGAGCTTTACAAAATGTTTTAGCAGATTGGGACAGACATATGAAATGCTCTGATGAGGAGCAAGAGGATGGACGTTTTGGCACATGCCAACATGCTTTTTGCACACACTGAAAGGGTTAGCGTGAGATTGTGGGCTGAAGCCATATTCAAAATGTTTAAGGCAGCAAACTTACATCCTGGCACTTGAAGCTATTGAAACGTTTCAAAATGTATTTTAATGAGGGTGTGAGCTACCACTCGTTACGTGAGGGTGTGTGAGTCAGTCTGTGTGTGTGTGTATGCCCCTTTGTGTTGTACGTGTGTGTGTGTGTGTGTGTGTGTGTGTGTGTGTGTGTGTGTGTGTGTGTGTGTGTGTCCATGCTCCCCTCTGTGCTGTGATCCTTTCTTGTTCTTCATTAGCGTGACATGACCATAATGATAATCCCACAAGCCGGGACGAGAGCATGTGTGTGAGTGTGTGTGTGTGTGTGTGTGTGTGTGTTTGTGTGTGTGTGTGTGTGTGTGTGTGTGTGTGTGTGTGTGTGTGTGTGTCTGTGTGTGCCTGAGAGGGTCTGGGGCCATTTGCAATGTGTCACCCCCTTTCAAAGGCTCTCCCAACTCAATGCTTCCACAGCCAGTCTGCTTTTAAAGACCAATAGAAAGAGAAGGAGCGAGAGAGGAGTAGAATAGGATGTGCTTAGGCTCATACTCATTCACACTGCACTGCCACCGCAGCAGGGTCTGAAAAGAGGGGTCGAGGAGAGGAGAGGAGAGGAGTGCAGAAAAGAGAGAGAGAGAGCAGAGGAGAAGAGAACAGAGAGAGAAAGAGAGAGACAGGGAAAAAGGGAAGAAGAGTGGAGGGATGGGGTAAAGCAGTGGAACGAGAAAGTTGGTAATGGGAGCTCAGGAATGAGGCTTTTTAGATGCAAAGCACAGAAATGGAGAGAGCGAGGGGGCGATTGAGAGAGAGAGAGCGAGAGAGAGAGAGAGGGAAAGAAGGGGAATGAATGAGAGTAGGGAATAGGGAAACATAAAGGAGTGAGAGAAAGGGAGGGGAAGTGATGGTTGAAAGAGAGAGAGAGAGAGAAAGCGAGCAGGAAGGGAAGTAGTAGAGAAGAGCAGAGTGAGAGAAAGAATGAGATAGAAAAGAGAGAGCAAGGAAGAGAGAGAAAGAATGAGATAGAAAAGAGAGAGCAAGGGAGAGAGGGAAAGATGTGCAGAAAAGAAAGTGGGAGAGAGGGGAAAGCGAGGAGTAGTGAAAGCGAGAGGGCGAGAAAGACAGAGCAGGAGAGAGAAATTGGGAGAGAGGGGCAAAGTGAAAGAACAAGAGAGAGATAGAAAGTCAATTCCTTCCTAGCGCATATGGGAGCGAACGGGCAGAGCTCCAAGCTGGGAGAATGCAGCCCTCCCCTCACCCCCCCCCTGCCTCTTTGCCCCAAACCCCCCCACCCCCCAGCCCTTATTAATCTAAATTACATGAGCTCATTGAGACCACTGAGGTAGGGAGATAGCATCACTGCCAGCCTGCCACACTCACACCAGATTGGACCTCAGCACTGGCTGCTCAAGGGCGCGCGCGTGAGAGAGAGAGAGAGAGAGAGGGAGAGAGAGAGAGAGAGAGAGAGAGAGAGAGAGAGGGCAGGGGATGAAAGCTTTTGAAGAGTGATTTAGTGTCAGAGAACACTTTGAGTTTTTGTTTCACTCTCTTTTCATGGACTTGAAATCAAATAGCAGGTTTTGTGTTTTTTTTTGGGAGATACCGAAAGACATTTTCTGATAGTATTATGTATCTGAACAATACGCATCTAATGAGGCAAGACTATTTATCCCTCAAGGGCGGTGATAAGATCTTTCACTGCCATTGAAATGCAGTGGCATTCCACGGCCCAGATGAGGGACCACTTACCCTGATAGTTAGCTGTGTGCAGACCTCAAATTCTAGCTCATGCTAGCTCAAGTAGCCCTGACAAAGTTAGGCATGCAGTAGCAACCTGTTAGGATTAGAAATGCTGATGCCTTTCTCGCCCCACTTTCGGCCACCTGGGAAGAAGGGGGAAAGCTTTTGAAACATTTGAACAGCATGCCGACCTGAAAACCAGAGAGAGAGAGGAAAAAGAGAAATGCAGAAGGTGGCAGGCAAACTTTCCCTGACCATGTGAAATAGCATGCAAACTCAAGTCCGTCAATGTCCGTGGCCACATTGCTGCTGTTTCCCTGGGGCCTTGTACCAGCCTCCCCCATCCAACCAGATAATGATCCTCTCTCTCCTCCTCCTCCTCCTCCTCCTCCTCCTCTCCTCTAGTGCTCTCCTGGGGGAGATGTTCCTTTCTGGCCTGGATGGGATCACAATCTAAAGGGATTAGGCTTCATATGGCCAGTCGCTGGGCTGAATTAGGATAGGGTTGCCTCTGGTATGTGTTCTTTTGAGCAGTGCAAGTCTATAGCCCTGTAAAGAGATGATTGGCTAATTTGTTTCTCTCATCTGAGGCGAAGTCTCAGTTTTTTTGTAAAAGAGACTGGCCTTGTGTGCATGAAGGATCTGTGTGCCAAGGATTTGTGTGTGCCTTGGCTATTTCGCACACACACACACACACACACACACACACACACACACACACACACACACACACACACATACACACACACACACACACACACACAAACACACACACACACACACACACAAACACGTATAGCTGTGTGTTTGAGCGTGTGTGTTTATGTGTGTTTATGAGAGTGTGTATGACTGTGTGTTTGAGCGTGTGTGTGTTCATGGGATTGTGTATGA
>NC_137923.1:9381597-9411597 GCF_963457725.1 Sprattus sprattus
TAAGGTTGTTATCTGCTCCAGTCTCTTTCCCCACTGCACATACAGCATTCAGACACGGCTCAGAAACAAATGCTGTTACAGAGGCATACATGTATACGGCGCTGGTTGTCGTCTGCTTGTGTTTTCGTCAGGAGTTTTATTTATTAGACTTTAACCTCAAGGCATGCTGTACTCCCAGCTCTGAGCCTCACCCCACCCACTGCACTCATTTTAAAAATGCTAAAAGTGGGCAAGGGACTTGGAGACTCACACTCACACTCACACTCATGGGCGGGGGCTGGGGGAGGTGTGTAGGTTTTGTTTTGTTTAACTTAATTACCCTGATGCTGTTCGCTACTATTTTGTTGATTAGAATAATTCATAACTTCTATTATTTTGTGTCTTGTAGACCTGGGCTCTGAGTGCTCTGATTCCCTAAATTGTGTGAGGACACTAAGGTTAAATACTGGCTTCACTACTGCTGTGAAATGCATTATTTGATTTTGAAATAGTAGTCTTGTGTTGTTGTTATGAAGCCTTTCAGAGGCTATTGCATGGCTAAATCAATGAATTTCATTAAGCCCGTGAAACACCAGGCGGACGGTCGGCTGTCGGCCAATGTCGGTCCGTCAGTGCTCATCTGCAGCCCAAGTCTTGCGGTGTGTTCCGCACCATTGGCTCTAGTCGGACCCCTGTCAGTGTCTTTTCGGTCAATTGAGCAGGTTGAATCGGTGGCGGAGCCCGTCGGTGAGAGAGATTACTCTGATTGACTGTTTAATGAGTATGCTGAAGAAATGTTCAGAAAAATATCAGATTATATCCCCAAAATGAGCTGTTTCTAAACATTTTGTTCATAATTTACATGGTGTTCAATGTTATGTCCATGTTAAAAAGTATAGAATTAAAAAACAAATAGTGCTGTCTCAGTTTAGAGTGTTCATCTGTGAATCGTATGCTCAAAGTCTATCACACACACAGGTGTACCCAAGGAGAAGGAACTTGCCTTTGCACTGAACACACAGCTGTAGATAAATATCGCAGGACATATGTGCTAGTTGGCTGTCGGCTGTAGTCTCTGCGGTGTGTTCAAGTGCAATCTTTTGGCCCATACACAGGCCACATGAGGCGACACAACAGTCAGCCTTCGTCTCCGCTAGTTCTTAGTTGTTGGTTTGGTGTGTCTCAAGCTTTAAACTCATTACCAGACCAATCTTAGGCGCTGACCTGACAATCTGCTTCAAATCCTCCTGTTTCATATTATGGCCATGACACACAATCACATGGAAGAGATAAGGTAGGGAATTTGTTAGCATCTATATGACAAGCTTTAATATTAAACTCTACTATATTACCACCCACAGGATGAATAAATGCAGGATGATGACCTACTGTTTTACTATATATATTTATTGTGTTATTCTTACATTACTACACATTTTTAACTGCGCCTTAAGACACTTCATCCAGGCACCTCTCCCTCTCCCCCTTTCTCTCCCCCCTTCCTCTCTCTCTCTTTGCCTCTCTCTCTCTCTCTCTCTCTCTCTCTCTCTCTCTCTCTCTCTCTCTCTTTTATCCACCTCATTTAGCCTGTGAGACATGCCCTCTACTCATGCCCATTGTGAGTGGTGAGAAAGAGGAATGGGATTAACTGGTGTAGACAGCAGTAGACAGCAGTAGACAGCGCTAAGTCAGTGTTGAAGGGCAGGTAAATCACTGCTGGATATTTACTCTATCTTCTCTGTCTTCCCCATAGTGTTTGCCAGTAGCTAGGCTTAGTTATGGCAGCAGGGCATGCCAAATATGTCAGGGTTGGTCAGAAGGGGGTATTCCAGTGGTGTAGTGGTGGGGAATACTGATGGGAGGTCCTCTTATAAATCAGACAGTTGCAGGGTTATAACAACGTTTTTTTTTTTGCCTTGTTCAAAACAGGCGATGCGAGTTGGAATATTAACTGCAATACCAAATAGTATACTTATAATTTACCGTAAATGTTCAAGTGATGGCTTGTAACTGCTAATACGAAATTATCCTTGAACAGACTGATTTTAGGACACACATACTGGTGATTTTTCTCAGGTTGTAAATGCAACAAACATGCGGTCAACTCATAATGACGTGAACGTGTGATGTATGAACAACAGTGTGTTATATCAGATAGCAGCTTATTAACTCTGGCCCAGAGGCGACCCTGATCTGAGTCTGCTGACGTTTTTAAACTTTTGAGGAGTGAGGTTGTTGTTTGCAAGTCATTCCAGACTTAAACTGTACACATCTCAAATTTACGTTAAATGCCATTCATAACAGTCACTAAAGTCGCTTGTCACTTAATGGAACCTTCAGTTGTCAACATTCTAATAACGTATTTGTGATTGTACTCCTCAAAGGGTTAAAAAAAAAACACACCTCCACTGACCAACTCGTATCATCTGTCCCTAACACTTATCTTTACGTTTATTAAGACTGTTAGAAATTAGCCAGAGCTTCATGTTTTCTTACCTTACTCATAATGTTTGTTCATGTGTGGAAGTAAGACTCATGACCATTTTGATTTAGATCATTCTTTTTGAAGACTGACTTTTCCACTGTGTATGTGATTTCTGACTTATTTGTCATGAAGGATTGGAGTCAGATGTTATTGAAGTGTTTGGTATCCCCCACATTTGTTACATGACTTTTTCACCTCTCTATTCATGCCTTTGTGTGTGTGTGTGTGAGTGTGTGTGAGTGTGTGTAAAGGGTTCTCTCTCTGGGTGTTTTTTTTGTGTGTGTGTGTGTGTCTCTGTTTGTGTGTGTGTGTGTGTGTGTGTGTGTGTGTGTGTGTGTGTGTGTGTGTGTGTGTGTGTGTGTGTGTGTGTGTGTGTGCAGGCGCACCTCTCTCTCTTGTCTCAGTCCCTGTCTGTCCAGGAGCTAACGGCATCTGGTATTGGTGGTAGCATGAGCATCCCTGTTCTCCCTCTCCTCTCTTCTCTCTTCTCTCCTCTCCTGTTCTCTATTCTCCTCTTCCCTCCACTACTCCACCTCTCCTTCCCTCTCCTCTCCTCTCCATTTCTGTCACTGTTTCCTTTATCCTCTCTTCCCCTCTCTTCTCCCTCCTCTCCTCTCTTCTCTCCTGAGAGAGATCAGTGCTCCCATCTCTGTCATTTTCTCGTCTCCTGGCCTGTAATTTTCCACTCAACACGCCTTTGCCACACTCCTAGGCATGCATGGGTGACACACACACACATAGACACCAACACACACATTCATTAGCCACACAAACACACACCCGCCCCCACACACACACACATACACACACACACACACACACACACACACAAACACACACACAAACACACATTACACATGTACACAGCCCCTGGTGAATGTCACTGCCCTGTTGGTGCGCTCTCTCTTGCTGAGAATCAAAGGGTCTGGCATTGGGATGTGTGTTTGTGTGTGTGTGTGTGTGTGTGTGTGTAAGGGGGGGGGGGGGGTGTAGCTATAGCAGAGAAACCGTGACAAAATTGTCCTTGACAGACGCTCTCATATGTTTGCCTCTCTGTTGTCATGCTGCTGGGTTACACCACACACACACACACACACACACACACACACACACACACACACACACACACACACACACACACACACACACACACACACACACACACACACACACACACACACACACACACACACACACACACACACACTCACACACTCACGCACACACTCAAACACACACACACACACACACACACACACTCCCTCTCTGTCCAACTCTTTTGGACAGAGAGAGAACTTCTCCTCTCCCAGGAGGAAACAGCGAGGCTGTGTCCGTAACGGTTCATGAGGGGGGGTAACATATGGAACCGGTGAAACACTGTTATCAGACGCTCTGTTGTAAGTGCCACAGTCAATATTCAGCCCGTAAATACAGAACTTTCTAAGGGTTTCCATAGACCAGAACCACTGTGGCAGTCATGCACAACCACATGTGTTTCTGCTACTGTGGTATGACAGAGAGAAAGTGATGGGGGAGTGAGAGAGAGAGACAGACACAGAGAGAGAGAGAGAGAGAAGGAGAGAGAGAGAGAGAGAGAGCGAGAGAGAGAGAGAGAGAGAGCGAGAGAGAGGAAAGAGTGAAGGGGACCACAGATGGTTGAGATAAGAGGGGACATATTGAAAGGGGTGACGAAGCAAATGAAGAGATAAGGGCTGCCTGCCTTCTGAAAGATGTGGGGGAGGGGGAGCCTGGTTGGGGGAATGATGAAAAACAGTTGGAAGTAGAAAGAGACAAAAGCAGGGACTGCGTTCAGCCTGTGGCCTGCAAAGAGACTTTTAAATATTTAAACAAGGATTAAACTAGGACACCTTTAAAAGTCTACCATGTCGGCCCACACACCAACTACACCAGCACCATGGTATTAGAACTCATATTGGCAATTAAATATCAGGTTACCATCATCAGCTGCCAAAATCAGATCCTTAATTTGCACCATTTATGTGAGGAAAGGCAGATGCTATCAGTTACTTGAAAGAAAGTAGAATAAAGGCAGTGTGTGCAGTTAGTCACTTTTCTCGGGGAGAGTGAGAAAGACAGAAAGAGTGTGTGAGAGAGCAATGAAGAGAGAGCAAGAAAATGGAGGGAAAGGGAAAGAGAGACAGAAGGAAAGAGTGAGACAGAGAGAGGAAGAGGAAAAGGGAGGGAGGGAAAGGGAGAGAGAAACGGAAGGAGAGAGTGAGACAGAGAGTTAGGAAGACGGAGAAAGAGAAAGGGATAAAGATAGAAGAACGAGGGAGAGAGAAAGAGAGAGAGACGGAGGGAGAGGACAACCACCACCATGTGGGGCCCTTAGCCCAAATCCTCTGGCAGAGAGACAGGCAGGAACAGCTGAAAGATGGAGAAAGAGATAGAAAGAAGAAGATTGGGAGAGAGAGAGAGGGAGACAGCCTCTGTATCTTCTGACAGGCAGGCAGGCTTGAGCGGCAGAGAGATAGAGAAGGCAAAGAGAGAGAGAAAGACAGAACAGGAAGTGGGAGAGGGGAGAGATGGCGGAGGAAAGCTAGTGTGAGAGGTCTTAAGTTGCTCCCCTGGAGTGGGGCTCTAACTCAGCCATTAGACAACGATCATTAATTAGCCTCGCTCCCAACGAGCCTTACACACCAGCTGATGGATGGGCCTCTCTCTATGCTCTCACTCCTCCAGCTCTTTCCCCACAGGTGTCCACACACACACACACACGCACGCACACACACACACACACGCACGCACACACACACACACACACACACACACACGCAAACGCGCGCACACAAACACACGCAGACACACACACAAAGAGAGCAAGAAACACACATGTACGCATACACACACACCAATACCCAATTCACCACACATGCCCACACAAACACACACATAAACACGCTGCATACACACACACAGAACCACACAGAGAAAGACGAAGACAAAGTCAAAGACACATGAAGACTTACATGGACACAGATAAATGTACACATACACACATACACTCCTGCACATACACACACACTCCTGCACAAACACACATGCACACACACACACTCACCTACCCTAGAGTGTCTTTTCCATGCTGTTCTTGTGTAGAGTGCCTGAGGCATATGGACCCACCACAGCCAGGGGCGGACCGGACGAACGGGCAAACCGGGCAGTTGCCCAGGGCCTCGGCCACCAGGGGGGCCTCGTCGTATTTCCGATTTTTTATTTATTTTGCTAATTAAAATAAATCACTTGGCATTGCAAAAAAGCTCTGATAAATGCCCTGGTACTTGATATCCCTACTGCCTAGAAAAGCATGTTTGTGAGGATAAGGGTTTATGTAATCCAAAGGGAAGATTGGCATTCTTAATAAGCATGAAAAACGTTTTTTTTTTTTTTTCAGTATCATCTTAAAATGTATCTTAATTCCATCATGGAACAAATTATTCCAGGTCACGTGACTTTTCTGTCACTAACAATTTTTCGTGTGGTGACGTGTATGGTCGCAAAGTTAAGCGTGAAACGTCTTTTAAGTGGCAGCGAGAAAAGAAAGAGGAAAGGGCAGGATTAGAAGTTCAGGGAGAAATTACCTAAGGTAACACACAATTTCCTATCAAGGAATTCGTCCGTGGAAGTGGAAGAAATATCTGATAATGTGTCTAGTTCATCTGATAATGTTTCAAGTGCGGCTAAGCCAAGTTTAGCGATTCCTAGCAGCAGCAGCAGACAAACAGCTTGTAGTGACACCAACTAGCTCTGCCTGCCTGCTTTGCTTCTACAAACGGTGAGCCATCATGTACCACAGCTGCCCATATCCGAGACACTGTCACACCCGCACTGACGACGACACGCATGATACTGCCATGGTCATGACTCATGAACACAGCTCAAGCACAGCTGGCTGATAACGACAGCGGTGATGTCAACAATGTGAGTAGCCTACATCAATGGTGGAGATACAGTCTGATTAGTGAAGACCCCTATGGCGTGACAAATGAACAGATAGAGAGAGAATTGAAATGGTTAAAACAGGACCTCTACAAATTTGGAAGTTGCAGTTGAAAACATTCAGAAACAGAACTATAAAGCATTAATCAAAAGTAACAAGTAACATTGTTTTGATTAAGAAATAAAAAAGTTACACTACTAAAACACTGCACTCAAAACCTCATAATTAAAATAATGTACAACTGTTGAATTGTTAAAGTCATATACTCACAATAAATGTCAGTTCCACATAACATTAAAACGATTTCTTTTTTTTTTGGGGGGGGGGGGCCTCAACATTGTTCTTTGCCCAGGGCCTCCAATTTGCTAGAACCGCCCCTGACCACAGCTATATACCTGACATGCTGAGGAGAACCATGCCACTGCACTACTCAATGGGGCGAATGGGTGCCTGCTTCAAACATACATACAGACACACACACACGCACACACGCACACACGCACGCACGCACACACGCACTAACGCACGCACACACGCACACACACACATGCACGCATGCACGCACGCACACACGCACACACACACAGTCACGCACACACACACACACACACACACACACGCACACACACACACACAAGCCTTTGCACTACTTTACTGTAAATGCTGCTCAGGGAACTCGCCCTCCTAATGTGCTGGCATACATTAAACGATCCCTGATAGAGAAAACTGATTTGATAGATCATCATGAGGTGAATGCTAGGACTGATCTCCACTGAGCCGTGCAGAATGACTTAGCCATAGAGATTAGTTGTTTCACTGGATGGTAATGGGTTTCCCATAAGCCCTGCCCAGCTATCATGATATACTGTTATACATTACTAGGATCATAAAACTACAAATCCCAATTGCTGATTAGATGAGCCATCTAAAGATGGACTGGAGGATTTATCTCAGCTGCAGTGGATTTACATGTAATGACTTTGCTCATAGAGTTCTATGGGTCATTTACCTTACCGTAGGATGGCTCTGCCTAAGGTATGAGTGATTCAATAGGAAACTCAGTAAAGGGTTACGTCTTTAGAACAGGGTTTGAAAATAATAAAAAATGTTTTTGCATTTTTAGCACGATTGACTCGAAAAAGAAAAAGAATTGTTGATGATGAAAATAATGATGAACACAATGAGGATTATGATGGCGATGGTGATTATGATGATGATGATGATGATGCTGATAATGCAGAAGAAGAAGAAGAAGTTGACGATGATGATGATGATGACGATGATGATGATGGTGGTGGCGATGAAGATGTGTTACTGTATTATTATTTTATGATTTCTGCCTGGCTGCACGGATCCTGCACAGAGATTAGCTATGAGGCCCAGGTGGAGCCCAGCAGACATTCATTACCATCCAGTGAGATTTCCATCAGCGGACCCCAGGCACCCGCACGTGGAGCGCAGGGCTGCGGGGGCCGCGGAGGGCCAGCAGGGGCCACGGTCAGGTCACCGCATTCATCTGATCTGATCCGATTAGCACAGCAGGATGTGTGATGATTTATTCACCCCAAAACAGGATGCTGGGGACCCCTAATAAGTGACCACAGCTCCGCTACCACCGCAGCTTCAACATGATTGCCATTTTAATGATAGCTCTTTTTTTTTTGCTCCTGTCTCCAGAAGGCATGCTTCTCTTCTGCTGTTGTGACTTCTGGTAATGCATGAAGAAATATGAGGCTGTTTTGATTGTAATGTGCAGGGCGTTCATGAGTGTGTATGTGAGGGGCGTTCCTGAGTGTGTATGTGCGGGATGTTCATGAGTGTGTTTGTGGGGGTGTTCATGAGTGTGTATGTGCAGGGTATTCATGAGTGTGTATGTGAGGGGTGTTCATGAGTGTGTATGTGAGGGGCGTTCCTAAGTTTATTTATGTGCGCGGTGTTCATGAGTGTGTATGTGCGGGGTGTTCATTAGTGTGTATGTGAGGGGCGTTCCTAAGTGTGTATGTGCGGGATGTTCATGAGTGTGTATGCGCGGGGTGTTCATGAGTGTGTATGCGCGGGGTGTTCATGAGTGTGTATGTGAGGGGCGTTCCTAAGTGTGTATGTGCGGTGTTCATGAGTGTGTATGTGAGAGGCGTTCCTTAGTGTGTATGCGCGGGGTGTTCATGAGTGTGTATGTGAGAGGCGTTCCTAAGTTTATTTATGTGCGCGGTGTTCATGAGTGTGTATGTGAGGGGTGTTCATGAGTGTGTATGCGCGGGGTGTTCATGAGTGTGTTTGTGGGGGTGTTCATGAGTGTGTATGTGCGGGGTGTTCATTAGTGTGTATGTGAGGGGCGTTCATGAGTGTGTATGTGAGGGGTGTTCATGAGTGTGTATGTGAGGGGTATTCATGAGTGTGTATGTGAGGGGCGTTCCTAAGTGTGTATGTGCGGTGTTCATGAGTGTGTATGTGCGGGGTGTTCATGAGTGTGTATGTGAGGGGCGTTCCTAAGTGTGTATGTGCGGTGTTCATGAGTGTGTATGTGAGGGGCGTTCCTAAGTGTGTATGTGCGGGGTGTTCATGAGTGTGTTTGTGCGGGGTGTTCATGAGTGTGTATGTGCGGGGTGTTCATGAGTGTGTATGTGCGGGGTATTCATGAGTGTGTATGCGCGGGGCGTTCCTGAGTGTGTATGTGCGGGGTGTTCATGAGTGTGTATGTGAGGGGCGTTCCTAAGTGTGTATGTGAGGGGTATTCATGAGTGTGTATGTGAGGGGCGTTCCTAAGTGTGTATGTGAGGGGTATTCATGAGTGTGTATGTGAGGGGCGTTCCTAAGTGTGTATGTGCGGGGTGTTCATGAGTGTGTATGTGCGGGGTGTTCATGAGTGTGTATGCGCGGGGTGTTCATGAGTGTGTATGTGCGGGGTGTTCATGAGTGTGTATGTGAGGGGCGTTCATGAGTGTGTATGTGAGGGGCGTTCATGAGTGTGTATGTGAGGGGTGTTCATGAGTGTGTATGTGAGGGGTGTTCATGAGTGTGTATGTGAGGGGTATTCATGAGTGTGTATGTGAGGGGCGTTCCTTAGTGTGTATGCGCGGGGTGTTCATGAGTGTGTATGTGAGGGGTGTTCATGAGTGTGTATGTGAGGGGCGTTCCTAAGTTTATTTATGTGCGTGGTGTTCATGAGTGTGTATGTGAGGGGTATTCATGAGTGTGTATGTGAGGGGTGTTCATGAGTGTGTATGTGAGGGGCGTTCCTAAGTGTGTATGTGAGGGGTGTTCATGAGTGTGTATGTGAGGGGCGTTCCTAAGTTTATTTATGTGCGTGGTGTTCATGAGTGTGTATGTGAGGGGTATTCATGAGTGTGTGTGTGCGGGGTATTCATGAGTGTGTATGTGCGGTGTTCATGAGTGTGTATGTGAGGGGTGTTCATGAGTGTGTATGTGAGGGGCGTTCCTAAGTGTGTATGTGCAGTGTTCATGAGTGTGTATGTGAGGGGTGTTCATGAGTGTGTATGTGCGGTATTCATGAGTGTGTATGTGAGGGGTGTTCATGAGTGTGTATGTGAGGGGTGTTCATGAGTGTGTATGTGAGGGGCGTTCCTAAGTTTATTTATGTGCGCGGTGTTCATGAGTGTGTATGTGCGGGGTATTCATGAGTGTGTATGTGAGGGGCGTTCCTAAGTTTATTTATGTGCGCGGTGTTCATGAGTGTGTATGTGCGGGGTGTTCATTAGTGTGTATGTGAGGGGCGTTCCTAAGTGTGTATGTGCGGTGTTCATGAGTGTGTATGTGCGGGGTGTTCATGAGTGTGTATGTGCGGGGTATTCATGAGTGTGTATGTGCGGGGTGTTCATGAGTGTGTATGTGCGGGGTGTTCATGAGTGTGTATGTGCGGGGTGTTCATGAGTGTGTATGCGCGGTGTTCATGAGTGTGTATGTGCGCGGTGTTCATGAGTGTGTATGTGCGGGGTGTTCATGAGTGTGTATGTGAGGGGCGTTCCTAAGTGTGTATGTGCGGTGTTCATGAGTGTGTATGTGCGGGGTGTTCATGAGTGTGCATGTGAGGGGCGTTCCTGAGTGTGTATGTGAGGGGTATTCATGAGTGTGTATGTGCGAGGTGTTCATGAGTGTGTATGTGCGGTGTTCATGAGTGTGTATGTGAGGGGTGTTCATGAGTGTGTATGTGAGGGGTGTTCATGAGTGTGTATGTGAGGGGCGTTCATGAGTGTGCATGTGAGGGGCGTTCCGGAGTGTGTACTTGCAGGCTCTGCTGGCGGCTGCCAAAGCCACATGACCCAGTGGCTGTTACATGAGACGACCACACCGCACCTCTGCCTCCTCTCCGCTCCTCTCCACCTCCCCTCTCCTCTCTGCCAAACCATAATGACCACCAGTCACTACGATACACACAGTCAACTGGTGCCCCTTTTTTTATGTGATAGGGCTTATTGGACCTAATTTATTGTAGGTGTGGAGCAGCACACTGGTCACCTCCCCCTCCTTATGATTGGGTCAAAATGAGTAACATGCTTCCTGTTTTCTCTTGAGTGACTTCTTTTCCTGCAGGTCAGCCAGATAATCAGAGTGAGGTCATCTCAGTTCATACTGCCTCTCTTAAGGATCAATCAACAAACAACCCCCTTGTCCTCGTCCTTGTCTTTGGGCATGAAGAGAACGACTGAGAGAAGGGGGAAAAGAGACAGAAAGAAGGGCATAAGGAGAGAAAAAAACACAGATGGAAGGAGGAGGTTGAGAGTTGCAGAGAGAGAGAGAGAGACAGAGAAGAAGAGAAAAAACTGAGAGAGAAAGAGAGCAACCGTGCGTCTATGACTAACTGCCTGACTCTGTTTTCAATTTGTCCTGTCAGGCTTTCTCAGAGGCCTTGGAAGAGCCCAAGCAGAGGAGAGAGCGGGGCTTTAACTCGATGCGACTGCTCCCTTTAATCACATTAGACTCTAGACTCTGTTCACCCCTTGGCAGCTTTCAGTAGGACGTCCCGTTCGAAAATATTGATTCTCCCTGGAACAGGCTGCTCCAAAATATTGTTTTAGTCCAAACCTATACAGAAACCTTATCCGGCTCCCCTCCATGCTGAAATAAAACAAACACACGAAACACGTACAACGAAAAACAACAGCCGTTTGCCGGGTAGCCGCGCTCTTTTAACTCCGCGATGTAGAGAGCATTCACCATGTATTACGCTAAACCTGTAATTAAGTCCAATACATTCCAGGGATTTCTCGCAGCCATCTCCATGAAACGGTTGTTTGAAGAAACCTCAATTTAAAAGAGGTTATGAGAGGTTATTCTAAAAATGTCTCTGAAAAAAACCCTCCATTTCTAATGGAAGGGTTTCTGTTTTGCAAGTGCTTGGCACATGTAAACACACAGTCGCTACAAACCCATTTTTGTTTTTTGATGTGGCTGGATAACTTCCGCATTTATGATGACTGAAAACGTGCCAGACGCGACCTGTACAGTGTGTGTTCCACTGTCGCTCCTTCAGGCCCTGGGGAGAGCCAAAGTGAAAAACAGTAGATGTGTCCGTTTGACCTCGGAGCACAGAGCGGGTTGCCGGGCAACGGGGAGGTATGTCTGTGGCGGGGGCGTCTGCTGGTGCCAATGGCGACAGTGCCGTAATCACGGGCCCGCTGGGGTCAGATGATCCTCACTTGGACAGGCCAGACGGGAGGGCCTGGACTCTATCTAAACTACCTGCTGAGAGAGAGAGAGAGAGAGAGAGAGAGAGAGAGAGAGAGAAAAAGGAGGAGGTTGAGGTGGAGGAGAAGGAACAAGGGCAAGTGTGAGAAAGAGATAGAATGACAGGAAAATGTCATGTTAGTGGGAGAAAGAGAGAGACAGAGGGTGAGGGAGAGAGAGAACAAATGAGAAAGAGATGAAAGACAGAAAGAGAAAGAGTGTCAGTGAAAAAGAAAAAGAGATAGAGTTGTTTTTTGACGAAGAGAGAGAGAGAGAGAGAGAGAGAGAAACTAAGCAACATCAGTCCTTGAGTGTGAAAAGTGATTGCTGAGGAGAGAGGCTCTTTACTGGCCTGATTGTGTATTATGCGGGGAGGGAAGAGAGAGGGGTTGGGAGCACCACTATCCATTGGCTCATATAGGCCTGTCTGGAGCTCACAGATGGACAAGAATGCAATTTACAACTTCACTTCAAACACTTTCCTCTCCTCTTTCAGATGCAACTCTGATTTAGTTAATAACTTCAAATAATTACACTGGGCATTTTCCTCATAATCCACTACTTTGTAAGGCTATCCCAAAATGGGTTAGTTACAACAAAAAAACGTAATTCGATCATTTCTTTTGACAGCTATCCAATGGCAGCTTGCCAATCATGTTATTTGCATATTTGGCCAGTGCTGATTGGCTTACAGATATTTCAATCAATTCCTGTGTGTATGAGACAGACCCATGATTCGCTAGAAGCAGCCATCTGGCAAACATCAACTCTGAGGAAGCAGCAAATAAGGAGTCTTTGTCAGAGCAGAAAGGGAAAGGTAGTTTAGGGGCAATGTTTTACTCTTTGTTTCATATTCTTGTGGGCCCTAGTCTAGTTTAGTTTAGGTTCAGAAATTGCCCTCGGGCAGCTAGATCACAGGAACAAGGAAAAAAAATCATGGATCCTTTTACAATTAGCTGGTACTGAAAGTTCTAGGGCCAACTCTGTGTTTGAACGTCAGAATTTCAGTATATGTATAAACCATCACCAATCGCACACACACACACACACACACACACACACACACACACACACACACACACACACATTTGCACACAACTTCCGCCGCACGCATGACTACGCACAGAGACTGAGTGTTTGCTTTTTCTAGGTCTGTGTGCAGTACCTTGCCGTTGCCTGGATCCTGTTTGGCACGGTAATTTGGAACACAAAGGCCGAAAGCAGCGCTGAGATATTATCACGGGCACGCATGTGTTCCACGGGATCAGACGAACCATCTGACCTCTGCAGCCCTCTCCAACCGGCAGATGGATTTGATTTCACCTGCAAGGACTGGCATTAAGTTTTAATTTGGGGCGATTTTGGAGGTTTGGCTCCTTTCATATAATTAATGAAGTTCAGCTCATACTGGATTCTGAGGGAAATATTAAAAGATGATCTTTGCACCTGTTGAAGTGTATTTTTCCCTCTCTTCATAATTCACAGTCTTTACCAAATGGAACATTAGTCCCTATCATTATCCATAAGAAACATAGTGCAATACTTATTCAGTGCATATTTATATCTATTCATCTTCACCACGCAGGAAGGAATTGATTTTTCCTGGAAAAATATTTCCATGAAAAACAAGGGAAGAGACCAAAGGGAAAAAAGTCCACCACTGAAACTAAGGGCCCCATCTCATTCCAAACTTTTAGAGCTTTAAAAACTGAGTGGAAAGCAACATAGCCTTTTTCTCGCCAACACGGTTTTGTTATTGCCATGGCAGACATGCAGCAGGCAGGCAGGCAGGCAGGCAGGCACCAGACTCGTGTAAAGCTCATGATGTCCAGTAACTCTTGTCATGTCCCTCCTGTGTGTGTGTGTGTATGTGTGTGTGTGTGTGTGTTTGTGCGTGCGTGTGTGTGTGTGTGTGTGGTTGTGTGTGCGTGTGTGTGTGTGTGTGTGTGGTTGTGTGTGCGTGTGTGTGTGTGTGTGTGTGGTTGTTGTGTGTGTGTGTGTGTGTGTGTGTGTGTGTGTGTGTGTGTGTGTGTGTGTGTGTGTGTGTGTGTGTGTGTGTGCGTATGTGTGTGTGTGTGTGTGCGTATGTGTGTGTGTGTGTGTGTGTGTGTGTGTGTGTGTGTGTGTGTGTGTGTGTGGTATCTGGGCGCTGACCAGTGGCAGATGGCCTGGACATCACCATAGGCTCCTCCATTCCGTCCGGTCCGGCTCAGGTTCACTGAGGGCTGAAGGGACAATTATCGTCACAGCAATGCCAAGGACCGTTAGAAGCTAGACAAGACCTCTGTCACTCTCTTTCTCGCTCTGTTTCACCTTTCTCTCTCTGTCTGCTTCCTTTTCTGTCTCTCTTACTCTGTCTTTGTTGCTGTCTGTCTCTCTGTCACTCTCTCCCTTGTTTTATTCCAAGATCCAAGTTTTATTCATATTTCTCTCTCTCCCTGTGTACACACACACACACACACACACACAAACACACACACACACACACACACACACACACACACATTGACACACACACACTCCCCTCTCTCTCCCTGTGTACACACACACACACACACACACACAAACACACACACACACACACACACACACACACACATTGACACCCACACACTTCCCTCTCTCTCTCCATGTGTAAAGGTGTGCTGGCCAAGGCTGCTTCAGAAGCTGCAGTAGACACGGCCTCTCCGCAGTGGCAGATGTGAAGAGGTGGGGAGGGAGGAGGTCAGAGAGCAAAGAGCTTCATTTGCTCCGCCCGACCCAACTCCCTCCTGCTGTAACCTGAGAGGGAGGAAGAGAGAGGGAGGGATAGAGAGAGACAGGAAGAGAGAGGGAGAGGAAGAGAGAGGAAGAGAAAGTGTGTGTGAGAGAGAGAGGGAGTGGGAGAGGAAGAGTGTGAGAGAGAAAGAGGGAGATGGAGAGGGAGTAATTGAGAGAGGAAGAGAGAGTGAGAGAGACAGAGGGAGATGGAGTGGGAGGGAGTGGGAGAGGAAGAAAGAGAGAGAGAGAGACAGGAAAAGGGAGAGAGAGGGAAAGAGAGAGTGGGAGGTATAGAGATGGAGAAGGAGGGAGAGAGGGAGGGTGAGAGGGCAGGAGAGGACAAAGCCCCATGTCTTTGATGTGTATCCCTTTAGTATTTACTTTCTTTTCCTCTTTTTTCCCCCTCTCCACCCCTCTCATCTGTGTGTTTTATTTATGAACCGACAAGATGGATGTAAATATTGATAAAGGCAATCTCTGGCTAATTGTGGGGAGAGCCGGTTGCCATGCTACAGTTGTTTTGGTCACCACGGCGACCTCAGATCAAAGCTGCATGTGCAGTGCTGCGGTCATACCCCTGTACAGGACATTTAGCACAGACTACACCAAGCCACCGCATGGAATGTTTCAGAGGCCACAGCTTACACACACACACACACACACACACATGTGGACACACACACACACACACACACACACACACACACACACACAGAGTGACACGCATACACTCATATGCATACACATACTCATTCACACACACACACACACACACACACACACTCACACACAGCCACACACACACACACACACACACACACACACACAGCCACACACACACACACACACACACACACACACACACACACACACGCAAACTCCAGAGCAGCTGCTTGTTTTTTTCTGGTTTTATTTATTTCCCTCTCCCTCTCTTTCTTTCTCTCTTGCGTTGTAATAAACGAGCAGTCGGCTTCCTGTGTGGCCAGGCCAGCAGTCACTCAGGTGTGCTCCAGGATGATCAACACAATGTCAAAAGCATTTGTTCCATCAACATGAATGATTTTCTGTGGGAACAACAACAACAAAAACAAAACAAAAAGGGGGTGCGTTCTTTCATGTGCTAATTGTATAAGTTAGATGTAGCAGGAGGTGTAGAGACACAAGCGAAGCTTTACTTTCATCTCATTTTGTTTGATGGCTGCAATTACCTGTACCTGTTTTTTTTGTGTGTAAAAAAACGATGGTGCTTTAATCAGAGAGATGGGACAACGGGTCTGTGTAGGTGTTTGGCTGCGGTCCTCCAACCCTGTGTCATCTCTCCACATCACAATCATGGTGCTGTGGTGCGTGGCTTGGAGAAAACAAACTACTATTTTGTTCTTTCTCTCTCTTGCTGTGTGTGTGTGTGAACCAGAGCGGTATAACAAAGAGAGAGATCAAAGTTAACAGGAAACTTTTTAACTTCAGTGGGAGGAGATGCGTGGCCTGTAGTACTTGGCGATGACCACTGCACAGCCTCATCATCACCCAGAGCAGCGTGCAGCCTAGCAACCACTGCACAGCTTCCTCGATCATCACCTATAGCAGCTTGCCTCCTCATCACCCAGAGCAGCCTAGCGATAAGTGGCAAGAATAGCACTGTACAGTGCAACACTCACAGCAACAGCAAAGCCTGGGCAGTGGGCACACACACTCACACACAAACACACATTTTGGTCCTGAGCAACCCCCCCCCCCCCCCCCCGTGCTCATGATTAAAGTCTCAGTGGCTTAATGCACGTAATTAAATGTATTACCAGAAATCACCTAAGTTAATGTTTAGCTGAATACACCTAAGTTATCTAATCCGTGCACTGACTGACGGGCCAGATGAGGATATGGGGGGCACCTGGATCTGCACTGAGAAGCAGCCTGACATCGGCAGACTGTTGAAAGCGCCGAAGGCTCTGCGTGTGATCTCACTCTCGAGGCACCGTGTGAGACAATGATATGGCCTGTGTTCCCACATATGGATTTCTACTAATGCCCTTTAACGAGATACCGTCGATCGTATCGCCGGACGGATAGAGCACTGAGCGCTGTTCTGGGGGACGAGGCCCAGCCCAGCCGTCCTTTTCCCCCTGCCAGAAAATGAAAGCAGCCGTCGGAGATGAGAATCGCAGAGCAGCGGAGTGGCAGAGCCATCAGCGTTTTTTTTTTCCGTCATACACTCTTTTTCCCATGATTAACAGGAAAAAAAATGGAGGGGGGTGGGGACGGAGTCTGCCGAGGGAGTCGTTTAAAAGAATCATAAACATTCAAAACAAGGCCTAATTAAAGCCAGATCGGCCGACGCTGGCTTTTCGTCCTAATACGATTTGGCGATTAGGAGATGTGGAGCGCGGTTTTGGCGGCGGTCGAACGGAGGCTCTGCTGCTTCGCTTGGATCGCTCGCCGCCTCGCATTCCTGGCTCCGTGCCTCAAATAACAAGTCAGCATTCTGAGCAAACTTTAAAAGCCACAACTCGTTTGGGTTTTATAACCCAATATAACCCACTTGGTCGTCACCCAAAATGTAATTCTTTATTTCCGGTCGTCAAATATGGGCGGGAGCTTGTTGTGTATGTAGACTGTGTGTGTATGTAGCGTGCAAGTGTGTAACGTGTGTGTGTCGCGTATGTGCGTGTGTGCAGCGTGTGTGTGTGTGTGTGTTTTGGGTGGGGTGGTGGAATCGACCAGGACTGACTCCCATGCTGACTCTGCTGGAACACTCAGGCAACAATGAAAGAGTCACAAACGAATCGCGAGACGCGTCAATCCATCACGGAGCAGGGCCAGACAAGGCACTAATGCACGAGGAGACACTCTCTCACTCTCTCTCGCTCTCTTTTTTCTCCCTCTCTTCCTCTCTTTCTCTCTCTCCCTCTCTCTCTCTCTCTCTCTGTCGCAAAGCGCTGCTCTCTGGCACAGGCGGCCTGACTGAAGGGAACAGAAATAATCATTACCATATCATCGTCTGCTCTGTGTACTCCTCCACACAGCTTTCTAATAAAAGTCTGTGGGCGCGAGAGAGAGAGCGAAAGACAGAGAGAAAGAGAGAGAGAGAGAGAGAGAGAGAGAGAGAGAGAGAGAGAGAGAGAGAGAGAGAGAGAGAGAGAGAAGTGAAGTTTGGTTTTGGAGGGTACCTTACCACCTCTGCAGTCTATAAATGCCAGTCTTGGGTGTTATGGCGGTTTATTGTGCTCTACTTCAATAACTTTGTCTGGTGGCACACTCACACATGGGCGGTGGGACAAAGTCATCATTGTAAGGGCTGGTTGTTTCTGCTATAGGGTGGTGGTGGAGGTGGGACTGGGTGGGGATTGGAGGGCGGAAGGAGCGAGAGAGAGAGAGAGAGAGATTGAGAGAGAGGGAGAAAGAGAGAGAGAGGGAGAGAGAGAGGGGGGAGAGGGAAGTGGAGGTTGTTTTAAATGCCAGGGAGTAAATGTTGTGACAGACTGGCTGTATTTACCCAGGGTGAAAACCGTGCGCTCCGCCATGTTTTTCATCCAGTTGGCCCCTGAACTTTTAATTAGCACGCAGTAAGAAGAGTGCTTGTGCTCACTGCCCCCACACTCAGGTGCTGACAGCATGGGATGTGTGTGTGTGTTTGTGTGTGTGTGTGTGTGTGTGTGTGTGTGTGTGTGTGTGTGTGTGTGTGAGAGGGACAGGATTAAGACAGATGTGACAGAGTGCATGAAGACACTGTCCTCACCTGCCAAGTGCACATGCTGACCTGCTTACTCTCACTCTCACACAGCCACACACACACACACACACACACGCACAGAGGAACTCACACACACAGTGACACTACAGATTCCAAACACAGTTCCTACCTTTGTCATGTTTTATTGCTTCTGATCAGAGCAGCTCTTACAGACATACAGAAGCAGAGAAGAGAGGAGGGGACGAGAGGAGGGGAGGGGAGGGGAGAGGAGAGGAGAGGAGAGGAGAGGAGGGGAGGGGAGGGGAGGGGAGGAGAGAGGAGAGGAGAAGAGGGGAGGAGACAGGAGAGGAGTGGAGAGAAGGGGATAGGAGAGAGGAGAGGAGAGGAGATGAGGGGAGAAGAGAAGAGAGGAGAAGAGAGGAGAGGGGAGGAGAGGGGAGCAAAGAGAAGAGAGAGGGTGGGACAGGAAAGGACAACAGAGGAAAAGAGAGAATGAACATGGATGAGAAAGAAGAAAAGAGGACAGATGAATGAAGAGGAGGTAAGAGGATGGAGGAGGAGAGAAGTTTCACTGCTCAGAAGAATGTGTCTGCACTGCTCCTCTGCAACTTTTCCCTTTTTTATTTCAAACTTTCCTTTTAATTATTCACGCCACTATCCCTCCTGAGTTTTGAACTTTTTCTCTTTTTTTTCTCTCTCTCTCCCTCTGTGAGGCGTCACGTAGCCTTCAGTAAAGGGCGAAGGACGAGGAGATGTGAACATCTCCCAGAGTTCCCTCCACTGCAGTGCGGTGCAGCGCGGCAAGACTCCTCCAGCCCACCAGCAGGCTGCATGCTGCTGCCAGACACCAGGAAAAAGTCTTTATTTCACACACTCAAACACACATTACTCACTCGCATACACTTACACTCAAACACACACTTACTCACGCGCATACACTAACACTCAAACACACACTCACTTGCATACACTTACTCGCAAACACACACTCACTCGCATACACTTACTCTCAAACACACACTCACTCTCTCGCATACACTTACTCTCAAACACACACACACACACACGTACCCTCTCACTCTGTTTTTCACATACCGATGTTTTGACACAGCGTTGTCTTATTTCAAAACAGACAGCGGCAACTGCACTGACAGAAATGTTCCTCCTGGGAGATCAGGGCATATATTGTCATTAGACAGCGCCTCGAAAAGATTATTTGACATGTTTCTCTCTCTCCCTCTCATCCCCTTTCTTTCTTTCTCTCTCCCCCTCCCTCTCTCTCTCTCTCTCTCTCTCTCTCTCTCTCTCTCTCTCTCTCTCTCTCTCTCTCTCCCTCGTCCTTTCACCCAGCACCTGTTATTTCACTCATTGATTCATATGTGGGTGACATCAGTTGAAATATTTCCTAGCGTTAGCTCCCACAGCTTATGCTCTTTGTCACCGGAGAAAAGTCTCTCTGTCTGTGAAGGCATTTCTCTGCTTCCTCCGGCGCTCTATTACAGTGCTGTCTGTGTTCACCTCCCAGTGCAAACAGGCTTTAATTGGCCCTCCCCCTCGCGTGACTGCTGCCAATGGCTCATATATTAAGCTGGGGCTGCCTCCATTTTTGATGTACTTGATAGTAATGTGTGAGCTTTTGAGGAGGTTAAAGCATGTCGTTAGCGGTTGTCTGCCATTGTGGTGGTATCCTGTAACCACTTCCTGTTTTAAATGTA
Source organism: Sprattus sprattus (assembly GCF_963457725.1). NCBI lineage: Eukaryota > Metazoa > Chordata > Actinopteri > Clupeiformes > Clupeidae > Sprattus > Sprattus sprattus. Next base: position 9,401,868 of record NC_137923.1, read on the forward strand.
ATCACTGTAGATCATTAAGCTGTTTTTGTTACAATTAAATACAAATACTTTCACATTGTTTAGAACCATTCTAGTGTTTCCCTCATTACACACACGCGCGCACACACACACACACACACACACACACACACACACACACACACACACACACACACACACACACACACACACACACACACACACACACACACACACACACACACACACACACACACACACAGCCACAGCCACACACACACACACATCCACACACACACACAAACACACACACACACACACACACACACACACACACACACACACACACACCCCTCCCTCTCCCTCTCAGTCTTGTCATAGGGTAGTAATATATCCTAGGCTCTATAATCAGGTGTTGTGTGGGCGTCTCACAGACTGTGGCGTTCTCTGTACTGATTTACATCATGGTCTGCTTTTCAAAGGGCTACCTCAGTAGGGAGCCATTGGCTATAGGTCTGCTCCCTCTCTCCCTCCCTCCCTCTCTGTCTGGCTGTCTTTCTTTTCTACCTTTTTCTCTCTCCCTTTTCTCTTTCTTCCTTTCTTTACCTTTCGTGTCCTCTCTCTCTTTCTCCCACCCTTTCTCTCTCTCTATTTGTTACTGTCTCTCTCTCTCTCTCTCTCTCTCCCTCCCTCTCCCTCCCCTTTCTCCCACCCCTTTCTGTCCCTCTCCTCCCCCATCTCCCTCTATCTCTCTCGTCCCCCCTCTCTCTCTCTCTAGGTCAGTGTCAGGAGAGTATCTGGTATTTAAGTACAGCCCCAAATCCGTTTTAATACAGCAGGAATAAAGTCAGTGTAATGACATGCTGTAACGTAATCCAGTGCAGGGCTGGAGTCCTGAGGGATGGTGTGTGTGTGTGTGTGCGTGTGTGTGTGTGTGTGTGTGTGTGTGTGTGTGTGTGTGTGTGTGTGTGTGTGGATGACAGGGGGCACAGCAGCAGCAGCTGGGGGGTGGAGGGACATGAGGAAACGGTTAAAGGACATTTCACAGAGTTCTGGTGGATGCCGCCGCTGCCTCTGCCGCCACCGCTATCGTATCGTGCGGCTGGGAAGACGGCTTTTATGTCTGAGCAGAGGCACTTCAGAAGCTGTTTCCAGTGCTGCTTCTGTTTTTGTTGTTGTTGTTCCCTTCTTTCTTTCTCTCTCTCTTCTCCCCCACTCTTGTTTACTGTTCTACGTCTTTGTTTTGGGGTTCTGTGAAACCCGGAGGACACAACAATGTCATTTCCTTCAAGTGAAAAGAGTTTTTTTTTTTTTTAAAGGGGGGGTTGTTTGTGCTCGGTGTTTTTTGTAATAGTATGGCATGTTTGCACAACGTGGTAAGTTGTATGACAGAGGCAAGGTCTTTGCTTTGACATTGTTTGAGCTTGAAACCACACACACACAGACACACACACACACACACACACACACACACACAGTATACCACAACATAACGGAGATAGATATAGGAACCAGGTACCCACACACTGAGGTTTTCTACTGTGTGTTTTAACAGACTTTAAAGGCTAGGATGTGGCACTTTGTCATTTCTCACTTTTTCATTTTTTCTTCACTTTTTTTTTTTTGGTCCCGACTTGTGCGTATCCTATTTTTCATCTGTGAGAGCGGCGCAGCCATTTGTCGGGAGCTCGACGGGGGATGCGAGGCGAGCAGCTGTATCGGGTAACCCGTGACACGGTAAAACCTGCACACATCAAACGCCTCGCTGAAAATGAGCGCGCAGCAAAATGACCCCGAGCCACTAAAGCGTCTCGACCGAGTTATGAGCGCGAGAGGGAATGACTCCACTGAACACGGGGGGGGGGGGGGGGGGGGGGAGTGAGGGAGAGAGAGAGTGAGAGAAAGAGGGAGAAAAGTGGAAGAGTAAAGGTGGATGACCTAAACCAGAGGTGGAACAAAACCCAGATTACAGGCCCAACCCGTGAGTGTCACTCTCCTGTTTTACCACAGGGGGCGCTCTCTGAATTTGATCTCACTGAAACCCATTGAAATCTCACGAATGGCATGCTTAGATTCTCTTCATCAATGCAGTGACCGTTTTGAATGGTAACCTGTGAGGAGATGTGAAACAGGGGGGAAAATACATTTTACAGGCCTAATGGGTCTGTGGGACGCCCCATTGACATAGGGCGAAGATGAGGGAGTGTTTAGTCTCTGAAACAGTGTGAGTGTGTGTAGTGTGTTTGTGAGGGGGTCAGGAACTGGTGCTGCCCGTCGCACCTCCACAGAGCCGGATGTGTGTCAGGACCAGAAAAGCACATTACCTCCACTCTGTTTGAAATCACAAAAGGGATGTGCGGATGTGTTGTGTTAGTGAGTGAGTGAGTGAGTGAGTGTGTGTGTAGAGGGTGCTAGCCTCCTTTCTCAAAACTTAAAACACCACCTAGTCCAAACGTACTTCTGACAACCAATAACTAGAACTAGAAGGCAGACCTATTACCCCACACTAACTCCTGCTGCACCAGCACATTCTCTGCCCATATTACACCACATACAAACGGTATGTATACCCAGAATATATAAGCCCAGCGCAACTCCCACTAGAAGAAACATTAATCAGGATAACCTAATAAAGATACAAACCTTATCAGCACAAAATGAAACTTGCACAATATTAAAGCTGGGCCTTATTAACATTCGGTCCCTAACATCAAAAGGTGCACTTATCAATGAGTTGATAACAGACAACAACATCCAAATACTTTTCCTAACTGAAACCTGGCTAAAACCAGATGAATTCATAGCCTTAAATGAATCTACCCCTCCGAGCCATGTTAACTGCCACATCCCCCGCAGCACTGGACGTGGAGGTGGAGTTGCTACAATTTCCCTCGCTAATCTATGCATTTCCCCAAGACCTAAATTTAAATTTGCATCATTTGAAGTCCTCGTACTTCATCTTATGCATCCCAACTCAAAAGCCACTAATCCGGTCACTCTTGTGACACTATATAGACCACCAGGTCCCTACACTGAATTCTTATCCGAATTTTCCGATTTCCTATCCACCCTGATTGTTAATTCGGATAAAATCCTGATAGTGGGAGATTTTAATATCCACATGGATAATGAAAATAATAGCCTTACAATTGCATTCCAATCACTGATAGACTCTATCGGGTTCTCACAGCATGTAAACACACCAACTCACTACCATAATCACACCATTGACCTTGTATTAACACATGGCCTAGAAATTGACCGCCCTATAGCTCTACCCCAAAATACTACCCTCTCGGACCACCACCTAATTACATTTAATATGAAATTAGAACTCCGTCCAACATCGGAAATTACACACTTCTACAGCCGTTGTCTATCCGACAGGACTACTGCGGAATTTATATCAAAACTACCCGTCGCCCTCACTTCAGCTCCTACCGCTGGCAAAGTAAATGGCATATGCACTTCCCCACCTTATATCGACCTATTTACTGAAGGCGTCACGCATGCGTTGCATTCAACCCTCGACGCTGTTGCACCACTGAAAAAGAGATTAAGAAAACTGAAAAAACTAGCCCCATGGTACACTGATCAGACTCGTGCACTCAAACGAACCACACGAAAACTAGAAAAAAAATGGTACTCCACCAAACTTGAGGTATTTCTCATGGCGTGGAAGGATAGTCTCCTAAGATATAAACGTGTACTCTCTGAGGCGAAATCAGCTTACTATTCTTCATTGATTGATAGTAATAAAAACAACCCAAAGTTCTTATTTAACACTATTTCTAGGCTAACAAAAAACCACAACACAATCGAACATTCGGTTCCCATCATCTTTAGTGGTAATGATTTCATGACCTTTTTCAATAATAAAATCCTTAAAATAAGAGAACAAATCCAAAGCTTTCTCCCCCTCTGTGACCCTACACCCCTTCCAACATGCGCCAAGGTAACACCACTTCAACCGGGTGCTATCCTTGAATTCTTCGCACCCACCGACCTCCCTGAATTAAACTCCCTGATCCTCTCATCTAAATCATCAACGTGCCTACTAGATCCTATCCCCACAAAATTACTTAAACATGCACTTCCCTTACTAAGTGAGACATTGCTCAATGTAATGAATAACTCACTTATCTCAGGCTACGTCCCACAATCTTTCAAAATAGCAGTGATAAAACCATCTCTTAAAAAACCTAACCTTGATCCCGATAATCTCGCTAACTATAGACCCATATCTAACCTTCCTTTTCTGTCAAAAATACTTGAAAAACTAGTTGCTAAGCGACTTACTTCTTTTCTACATCAAAATAAAATTGAAGAAACCCTCCAATCCGGTTTTAGGGCCCACCACAGTACTGAAACGGCCTTAGTCAAAGTCTTAAATGACCTACTAATCGCATCTGATCATGGGTGCACCTCAATATTAGTTCTCCTAGACCTTAGTGCTGCTTTCGACACTATAGATCATCTGATCCTGTTACAGAGACTTGAACATCACGTTGGCATCAAAGGTTGTGCCCTATCTTGGTTTAGATCTTACCTCTCTGATCGCCATCAATTTGTTCATGTCCATGAGAAGTCGTCAAATCACACCAGAGTAAGCTACGGTGTCCCACAAGGCTCTGTCCTTGGACCACTGCTTTTTTCCCTCTATATGCTACCCTTAGGTGCTGTCATAAGGAAACATGGCATTAACTTCCATTGCTATGCTGACGACACCCAACTCTACCTATCAATGAAACCTGATGAAATTGTACATCTACCCAAGATAGAAGCTTGCCTCCATGATGTAAAATCTTGGATGACTAGCAACTTCCTGCTCCTCAACTCTGATAAAACTGAGGTTATGCTTGTAGGCCCCGATCAACTGAGAACTACACTATCTACCCATTTACCCACACTCAATGGCTTCCCAACACCCAACACTAACATCAAAAACCTTGGTGTAACTATCAACCAAGACCTCCTACTTGACTCACACATAAAACAGATCTCAAAGACATCATTTTTTCATTTACGCAATATTGCCAAAATTAGAAAGGTCCTATCCCTCCAAGATGCAGAAAAACTAATCCACGCATTTATTACTTCCCGCCTCGACTATTGTAATGCTCTCCTGTCCGGATGCAGCATCAACACAATAAAGAGCCTCCAACTTATACAGAACGCTGCTGCTCGTACACTCACCAGAACTAAAAAATATGAACACATCTCACCGGTACTCGCTTCTTTGCACTGGCTCCCCGTTAAAAGTAGAATCGACTTCAAAGTACTCCTGCTAACATATAAAGCCCTAAACGATCTGGCTCCAAACTACCTCAAGGAATTAGTCGTCCCCTATTGCCCTCCAAGGCTGCTCCGTTCCCAGAGTGCAGGCCTCCTGGTAATTCCAAGAATATCAAAGACCACAATAGGAGGGAGAGCATTTAGCTACCAAGCCCCTCTCCTCTGGAACAATCTCCCTGCCTCCATCAGAGCTGCAGACACCGTGCCTATATTCAAATCAAGACTTAAGACATTCCTCTTTAGTGCATCATATAGCCAAAAGTAACCGCGCCAACAAACCAATCACCTGCTGTACCAGCCACCCAGACATATCCGAACACAAATTCAAATATTACTTGCATTTAGTACCGCAACATCAAATGTGTTTACTGTTTGCCGAGTGGATGCATGTACGGCCCCGGCAAACAGATCACAACAAAAAACAAATTAAATTACTACTTGTAATTTAGTACCGCAACATCATATGTGTTTCCTGTTTGCCGAGTGGATGCATGTACGGCCCCGGCAAACAGATCACAACAAAAAACAAATTAAATTACTACTTGTAATTTAGTACCGCAACATCAAATGTGTTTCCTGTTTGCCGAGTGGATGCATGTACGGCCACGGCAAACAGATCACAACAAAAAACAAATTAAATTCCTACTTGTAATTTAGTACCGCAACATCAAATGTGTTTCCTGTTTGCCGAGTGGATGCATGTACGGCCCCGGCAAACAGATCACAACAAAAAACAAAATGTTCAATGCCAGAAAAACTAAACATATCTAAGTATTGCAATATGCAACAGGCAAACCGACACACAGATGACATGTCCCTGGTTGGTGAAATGATTCATCTGTGTGTTTGTTCGTGCTGATTCCCGACTAACAGACCTGCAGACTGATTCGTCATTTCCTGTTTGTTAGATGGATCAGGAGGAGCCTCCTGGGCCTGATTACTCCCCTCCTCAGCCCGCCCCGAAACGCCCCTGCAGACCGGCTCCAGAGCAACACCAGCATCGCCCACGCCGCCCTGCTCCCCATCCTGGGCCCTCAACTCAGTCATCATCCCCTTGACGACTTCTCCCGCTGGATGTGACGACCCCCACCCTGGTCATCGGCAGCTCCATGGTCCGAGATGTCCACACCCCCCCCTTCAACAAGCGGCCCCTGCAAGGTCCACTGCCTCCCCGGAGCCAGGCGTGTTCCAATCGCTGATGGATGTGGAACTTTCCCTCCCCACCCCCACCACTCTGCACGTAGTCTCTCTACCTGGTCTACCTAGAGAAACCCTCGGCCAACCGCACCCACTGCCACTGCATTGCCGTACACCTACTCTACCCAATACCCTATGCTAGCATTTATGTACAATATACATTATTGCCTCCACCGAAATGTTTCTCTGTCCCTACATCCCCTACCCCTGTAACAGTAACCCTATTGCCACAGTAATCTGGTCTTGTCTGTATCATGTCCCACCTTCCTGTCTCCACCCGGCCGACCTCAAGCAGATGGGTCCCCCCTTATGTGCCGTGGTTCTGCTCAAGGTTTCTTCCTGCCTAACAGGGAGTTTTTTCTTGCCCCTGTTGCCGTTGTGCATGCACTAAGGGGGTTCAGGCTCTGGGCTCTGTTAAGCGCCGAGAGGCAATTGTATTGTTATGGCGCTATACAAATAAAATTGAATTGAATTGAATTGAAATTGTGTATGTGTGTGTGTGTGTGTGTGTGTGTGTGTGTGTGTGTGTGTGTGTGTGTGTGTTTATGTGTGTATATACCTGTGTGCGTTGTATATGTGTGAGTGTGTGTATATATTTGTGTGCTATATGTGTTTATATCAGTATGTCTATATCTGTGTGTGCTGTGTTTGTGTGTGTGTATGTGTGTATGTGTATACATCAGTGCGTGTGTGTATTCCCGAGTGGTGAGCGAATGGTTTGGCCTGCTCTGACAGGAAGGGTCTGTCCCGTGTTGCGTGGTGAAATATGGGAGCCGTCATGGTGTGCTTTGAAGGAGAGCAATCACACGCTGGGGGAGGAATTCTCCCCCTGACAGCCTGCCGTCATCACCACCCCCCTCCCCCCCCCCCCCCACCCCCACACACACACACACACACACACACACACTCCACTCATCCTCTTTCCCCAGTCTCTTTTCCCCTCTCCCTCCCTTTAGCTCTAACCTTTTTGCTCCCTGACTTCTGACCCTCTCTCTCTTTCTCTCTCCATTGCTTCTTCCTCTCCCTCTCTATCTCTTCCTCCCAGTCTCTTTTTCTCACTTTCTCTATTTTCGTCCTTTCTGTCCCTCCTGCTTTTTTTGTTCTCTGTCTCCCCCTTTGTTTCTCTTTTCTCTTCCTCCTCCATCTCCCTCCCCCCGTCTCCAGCGCAGTAAGAGTCCACCTGCACAGGACACCAGTTATCCGCCCAGTCCAGCCTCAGCCCACTGGAAGGGATGAGCTTTTCCTGCAGCTATACAAACCACCATGCGGTAGCATATGTGCGTGCGCACACACACACAAACACACACACGCACACACACACACACACACACACACACACACACACACACACACACACACATGGGTCTGGGTATGGGTATGGGAATGGGTCTGGGTATGGGTATGGGTATGGGTATGGGTATGGGTATGGGTATGGGTATGGGTATGGGTATGGGTATGGGTATGGTTCTGTTCTGTTCTGATCTGGTCTGGTCTGGTCTGGTCTGGTCTGATCTGGTCTGGTCTGGGTCTGGGTCTGGGTCTGGGTCTGGGTCTGGGTCTGGGTCTGGGTCTGGGTCTGGGTCTGGGTCCATTTCAGAGCCTGTTGCTATGTGGACTCCTCTGGTGCTTGTGTTCCTAGCAGGGCTGGCTGAGCTCTCCACAGTGGGCTGACAGCAGACAGGGCTTCTCCTCTAACCACAGACCAGCGCCTGTTCCTCACACACACATGGCTAAGCCGGCAACAGGGCTGCCACGGCCCCCCGCCGAGGCCTCTGGGATACGCCTGGCTCCAACGGGAGGCCAATCCGCTGTGCATTTCAGGCATTCCGCTGGTGCTGCGGTGTGTGTGTGTGTTAGTGTGTGTGTGTGTGTGTGTGTGTGTGTTAGTGTGTGTGTGTGTGTGTGTGTGTGTGTGTGTGTGTGTGTGTGTGTGTGTGTGTGTGTGTGTGTGTGTGTGTGAGAGTGTGTGTGTGTGCCGGCATTACAGACGTCCCCCTCTGGTTTCCTCCAGGATTTGACTTACCCTCACAGAGTCCAGGGCCCGCAAATCAAAGCCACAGCTTGTGGTTTTTAATCTGACCGATGGAGAGATGGAGGGGGGAGGGAAAAAAAGAGAGGGAGAGAGAGAGAGAGAAATAAATTAATAAAGACGCCAGTGCACCACCCCCTCGTTTAGATGTGTCAAAGATATAAATCAGAACAAAGAGCAGGAAATGTGTGTTTTTTCTCTTCACCAACACATCTGTCAGCAGCTTTGTGTTTTCTCCTTTTTTGTCATCCTCCTCTTAGAAACACGCACATTTCATCTGCCTCCAATTCTGAATCATGGATTCTTTTATTTTTCTCTCTTTCATCCCTTCCTCCTTCTCTGTGTTCCTCCTGCGCTCTTCCAACCCTTTCTTGCTCTTCCTCTCTCTCTCATTCACCCTCTGTCTCTCTGTTTTGTCCCCTTCTCTCAATCTCTCACCTTCTGTAATACTCTCTCTCTCATACACACACTTCTCCACTCTCCACATCTGCCACTTTTACTTTCCCTCTCTCCCGCCCTATCTCGTTCCCGCTCTCTTTCCCTCTCCCTCTCTCTCTGACATATGTTTACAGCTGTGTGTTTGCTCTTGTTCCCGGTACGACAGACAGAAGTGCAGGGTAGAGGAAGGAGAGAGGGGAGAGAGAGAGAGAGAGCTGTGATAATCTGATAAGATGGCTGTGTGTATGTGTGTGTGAGTGTGTGTGTGTGTCTGTTTGTACCTGTTTTTCCTGATAACTGATAGAGCTCATACACTTGTTATAACAAACCCACATACATGGAAGCTTCAACTGAGCAACACCTCCAACGCTTTAATATACTTTTCTCACACTTACTGTGCACTTCTTTACCTTATCTGTACCTGGGGCAAAAACCATAGGGTTGGAACCATGCTGTTGCAATACTACTATTTCTCATAACCATAGTTCGAACTATGGAGGTAACTACATTAATAACTTACATAATTGTTTGTAATGTGTTTATTTGTAAATGCCACAATAACAAACTGTACAAAGTAAATGTGTAATGGCCTAAAAGTAAATTGAATGCAGTCAGCAGTGTTATGGGGTAAGCTTATATGAAAAACAATAATATGCTATGTGACCAATGAACTTGGAAAAAAAATGATTCATGAATGAAACTCAGATGTCCCAAGTCTAAGTGGTTTTCGCCTCATTACAATACGTTTTAACAACTAACATGGTTCAGACTTAAGCCAAATTTATGGTTGTCTGTTTACGCAGAGACGCAGAC
>NC_137923.1:9424097-9431597 GCF_963457725.1 Sprattus sprattus
AGTATTTGAACCCCCAAGCAAACAGCAATAATTCTGGCTCCCAATGGCCAGTTATGTGCCCAAAAAGCACACAGATTAGTCCTCATTAGGTCTAACAAGGTATACCTGATCTCAACTGATGACCTGTATAAAAGAAACCTGTCCAAAGAATCATACTTCACACCTTCAACCTCACCACCATGGGCAAGACCAAAGAGCTGTCCAAGGACATCAGAGATAAGATTGTAGACCTGCACAAGGCTGGAATGGGCTAAAAAACCACCGGCAAGCAGCTTGGTGAGAAGCAGATAACTATTGGTGCGATTATTCATAAATGGAAGCAACACCAAACAACTGTCACCCGCACTAGGTCTGGGGCTCCATGCAAGATATCCCCTCTTGCGGAATCAGTGATCATTCGGAAGGTGCAGAATAACCCCAGAACTACACAGGGGGAGCTTGTGAATGATCTCAAGGCAGCTGGGACCAGAGTCACCAAGAAAACCATTGGCAACACACCACGGCGTCATTTTTTGAAGTACTGCAGCACTCGCAAGGTCCCCCTGCTCAAGGAAGCGCATGTACAGGGCCATCTGAAGTTTACCATTGCACACTTGAATGATTCTAGGGAGGATTGGGAGACAGAATGTGGTCAGATGATACCAAAATCAAGCTCTTTGGCATCAACTCGACTTGCCGTGTTTGACAGGGGGGGAATGCTGAATATGACCCCAAGAGTACATCATACCCACCATCAAGCATGGCGGTGGAAACATTATGCTTTGGGGCTGTTTCTCTGCCAAGGGTACAGGACGACTCCACCGCATCAAGGGTACTATGGATGGTGCCATGTAACGTGGAATATTGGGCTTGAACCTCATTCCCTCATTCCCTCCCATTGAAAACACAACCTTAAAGATTTGGAGAGGATCTGGAAAGAGGAGTGGACCAAAATCCCTCCTGAGATGTTTGTAAACCTGGTGACCAACTACAAGAAACGTCTGACGTCTGTGCTTGCCAATAAGGGTTATTCCACCAAGTACTAAGTCATTTTTGTCAGTCAGTTTTGGGGGTTCAAATACTTATTTTTTGCATCAAATGCAAATAAAGTCATAAATGTTATAAAATGCATTTTTCTGGATTTTTTTGTTGATATTCTGTTTCTCACTGTTAATATACACCTACCATTACAATTATAGATCACACATTTCTTTGCAAGTGGCCAAACTTGTGAAATCGCAAGGGGTTCAAATACTTATTTTCCCCACTGTATAGTACGATATATAATGGACGACGAGGCCAAAATCAGACACAAAAGGAACGGTTTCACGTTGCCATGTTGATGGCTAAAACACATGCGATTCTGAGGTGAAAAAGCTAATTCCTGCCAATGTGAGAAAGAAGGAGAGAGTAAGAGAATGCGAAAGAGGGAAAGAGAGAGAAAAGGGAATAAGAACACGTTTGAAAGTAAATATTTTACTGTGGCCTTTCGTAGGCTTTTATGGCCTAGTTAAGGTGTTTAAGGGGATTTGGCAGCTTTCTTCACACTCTTCGGTTTCTTCCACATTTAGGCATACAGGCGCTCTGGGACTGAGGGGGAGTCGGAGCATGTCGTACTCCGTGAAACACACCGCCCTCAGCTCTCAGTTAGCAAAAACAAACACCCAAACACAGGCCGCCTCACCAAAGCGTGGGCCCGGGCCCTATAAAGAGGCCGAGCGAGCAAGGCAGGGAGCGAGCAAGGGAGGGAGAGAGAGAGCGAGAGGGGTTGGCGGACCTAACTCTGGGATCACCCGTGTTTGTGTACAGAGGTAATTTGTTTGGATTTTTCGCTTCGATTTGTTCAAAAAGGTTCCCGAAAAATAGACACTTTACAATCTAATAACAAAAGAATATATCTGAGTTGCTTTGTGAGGCATCTGCCAGCCAACTATCTAACATCTAATCTATCGATCGACCCTACCCTATCTAATCTTTCAAACGAACATTGGTGAACCTGTTGATGACGCTATAACATCTGCATTAGCAAAGGCTTTATCAACACCCCACCCTCCCAAAAACTGGGCAAACGAACCAGTTACAGTTGTTGAGATCTGCGTTGCCACAACATTTCTGGGACATACCTACAGTGTATATTCTGTGTTGAAGCATAGTGAGCCTTAAGTCTTTTTGTACACCCCCCTTACTCTCCCACTCCCTCCCTCTCTTCCTCTCACTCTCACATCATCTCTTCATGTCTCTGTGTTACACCTGGTCAGGCGCTGGTGGGTCAGCCATGAATGACCTCTCCTCCTGCTGGGTTGTGATGTCACGCTGGGTTTCTGATGTCCTGGCCGGTTGAACAACACCCCCGTCTCCATGGAGACTCGTTCCTGATGTTTTTCCACCGCCTCGTCTGCCAGGCACGACCTTGAGTGAACCGTGAAGGGTTTGGCTGCAGTGCCCATGCCAAGTGGGTTGCCATGTGAATACCCACTGGCCTCACCGGAACACTGCCAGGCTATTCCAGCAGAGCACGCCAGGGCACAGCTTGTGCCCCTAATACCGGTGACATACCTGCTGCCGATGCGTGGTGATTGCCTAGGGATGACCGGGCCGAAATGCCACGACAGGCATATATGAGAAAGGGCTGAATAACTACCAGACAGAGGTTCATGCTAGCGTAACTCAACAGGTTGGATTCAGCATTAGCAACATGAACATGAGAAGCAGAGACATGGATTGGATTTGCATAGCAACCATAAAGATCAAACCTTTTTGGACTGTGGCAGGCTGTAGACATTTATGACAGTATTGACCAAGCTGAAATATAAATGGGTTTTTACATTTCGCCCAAAAATGTTTGCATGTTTTATTTTAAGTGCTTGCAGTTTTCCAAAAAAGTACATCATCTGTGAATCCTAAAATCAGGTGTTTTATTACTTTGCTCAACTATAACCTGGAGTGACCATCCCCGCATCCTCCAAGTAACTAGTGATGAGGAGTGAGAAGGCAATGAGGAGAGAAATGTATCCTCTCTGGTCATGTGGTTGAAAAATGTTAAGGCAATGAAAAACAGTGTACTTTCAATGGAAACATGCTGCTATTAACTCCTCTCTCAACAAATCAGTACTGGATCACTGTCTGTGTTTAACTTGTTTTGTGGAAGCACATTCCGGCACTGGATTCAAACCTGTAGCATCTGTGCTACCATGTATGCTATCAAGGTGGCTAAAGTCAAAATCATGCCAAGATTTACACTCTTCACAGCTCTGTACCCACCGACCTCCATGACATCATGTGCTCCATGGAAACCAAAACCACAAGCTCATTGCTTGTTAACACCTTTCCCCACAGCTGGGTAACTGAAACACATGCTGATCAAGCCGCAACAGAAGAGGACAGACATTCCCTGTCCTTATCCCTGGTGTTTTGGGTGCATCTGACCAGCTGGTCAGCCATTACTGCATGGTGATAAGAACAGCTCATTTACCAGCACAGACACAGATGACACACACAGGTTAGCTGACCCAGAATGCTTTTCACTTCAAAGTTTCCGACCGACCCTGACACCACACTCCGCTTTGTTCGGGCTCGGCTCCCTGTCTCGCCTCGTTCCTGATCTCGGCCTGATCGTGGCGAGGATACCACGGCGCTCACATCGCCTCTGGAAGGCATGTTCCGCTTGGCGAGGCTCTGCACTTCAAAGCCACGCCGGACCATTTATCACCCGGCCATCTTTTTTTGCTCCGGTCGGGGGAGCGTTTGAAGAGAGACAGAGATAAGCAGCCATCAGAGGCAGGGCATGTCATCTCTGTCAGAGAGAGAGAGAGAGAGAGAAGGAGAGAGAAGGAGAGAGAAAGAAAGAGGTAGAGGAAAAAGGAGAGAGAGGACGGGTGGAAGGAAGAGATGGGGAGAAAGAAGGAGAGGTTCAGAGTGTCAGAGAGAGAGAGAGGGAGGGAGAGAGAGAGAGAGAGAGAGAGGGAGGGAGGGAGGGAGGGAGAGAGAGAGAGAGAGAGAGAGAGAGAGATGGATAGAAAGAGAGAGCATGAGATCAGGGAGAGGATTCACCCTGTGGTTTTCTGACCGCACAGTCATCCAGCTCCTCCCGAGCCCTGTGGCGCAAACACACAAACATGACATCATGGCCACTCCCCTCCCTCCACGCTCTGCCATATTGTGCCACAACACAGGCTTAGAGGAGCCACCACAGAGAGATCTTGCCCCTGTGTGTATGTGTGTGTGGCTGCATATGTGTGTGTGTGTGGGTGACTGCATGTGGGTTTGTGTGTGTGTGTGTGTGTGTGTGACTGTATGTGTGTTTGTGTGTGTGTGACTGCATGTGTGTTTGTGTGTGTGTGACTGCATGTGTGTATGTGTGTGTGTGACTAAGTGTGTGGGGGTGCGTGGTTGTGTGTATGAGTGCATATGTGTGTGTGTAGTTGTGTGTGTGTGTGTGTGTGTGAGAGTGCATGTCTGTGCATAGTTGAGTGTGAATACAGTGTATGTGTGTGTGTGTGTGTCTGTGTAAGAATAAACCCTATTTGGAAAATCAATGTATCCATTGAAATGTGGGCCCTTTCAAATATTTATTTTTATTCTGACGCAAGAACCCAATGAAAGAATAAAAAGTTGTATAGAAAGTTTATTTCCATCGGTAGAGAAGAGAAGGGGTCAGAAAATATGTGACTCCCATGAAACGCAGAGTGAGAGTTTGAATTACAGAGGAGGTCTGTGTCTCTGCACATGTAGTGAATTCAGTACGTATAATGAGTTCTGTCAAGCCCCTCCAAACAACATGTTTGCTAGTCACAATATGAGCCTAAACTTGGCCCATCATGGAGGAGATGAACGTGCTTGTTTACGGTAATATCTGGCCATCTCTATAATAGCACTGTTGTTTATTTTTGGGTTTCGCCTCACAATAGAACCCTCAACTGCTTGGACTAAGCTACAACATGGGTGGTTTGGGTGGACGTGTTCCTGTGTGTGTGTGTGTGTGTGTGTGTGTGTGTGTGTGTGTGTGTGTGTGTGTGTGTGTGTGAGCGTGTGTGTGTGTATGTGTGTGTGTGTGTTCCTATTTTCGTGTGTGTTGTGCTTTGCATCCTGTTGTGTCTGAGCAGGATGAAGGTTCCACCCAGTGACTCTCAATGCATTTTTGAACAAATTATTTTGTGTGTGTGTGTGTGTGGTCAGGGCGTGGAGTGGGGGTGCAACGTACCATATCATATCGAATCATAAAACCCGGCATCATTGCTATCTCACTATCTGTTGTCTTTGTTCCATTGTTACCCATACACTGGTATTTCAGAAGGAGACCTAGACATGAAGCACACTGTACTCTGTGTGTAATGACCTTTAAACACGTGGTAAGTACATGTGTTTGCACCTGACAAGTGAAAGGAACTCACAAGCTAATACACACACACACACACACACACACACACACACACACACACAAATACACAGAAGCACACTCCATTAAGACAGACACACAACACAAACACAGACATAGATATACAAATATCACATTCAATACACAAATTCAGTCAAGTATTTAGAGTTAAAGTCATGAGTACTCGCTTATAAAAATACTAGGGCTGGGCAACGATTACACATTTGAATAGCGATTTATCGCATGATTTCCCTGATTAATCATGATTAATCGCATTTGTATATGCAAAATCCGATAATGAATTCAAAAGTAGTGAACAGCAAACTTTTATTTTAAATGTTCTGCCATATGAACGAAAGTGCCATAACATTTGCTGTGCAAACACTTTTAACATCAGACGGTGAATAAAATATTCAGTGTAAATCTCAACTAAACAATGTTATCAAAACAAATACAAAATTAAAGCTCATTGCCACTGCTAGGACATTGATGTTAATCTGTTTGTTATGAGAAAGAAAAAAACTGGCCACAAACTCCTGAGCCACAATCGTATCATTAAAACAGGCAGTTTCTGAGGTGAACTATCCTAGCTATCTTTAGCTTACAGAACCATATTAACAGTTGCCTGTTGCTAGGATGTGTTAATGGTAATATGAACTGCCAAGTTAAATGTATGTATTTGGGAGTGGGGGTGCAACGTACCATATCATATCGTATCATAAAACCCGGCATCATTGCTATCTCTATCAGTTGTCTTGGTTCCATTGTTTACCCATTTATACTGGTATTTCAGAAGGAGACCTATAGATGTAGCAGACTGTACTCTGTGTGTAATGACCTTTAAACACGTGGTAAGTACATGTGTTTGCACCTGACAAGTGAAAGGAACTCACAAGCGCATACACACACACACACACACACACACACACACACACAAACACACACACACGCACACACACACACACACACACACACAAATACACAGAAGCACAGTCCATTAAGACAGACACACAAGCACAAACACAGACATAGATATACAAATATCACATCCAATACAAGTAAAACAAATTTAGTCAAGTATTTAGAGTTAAAGTCATGAGTTCTCGCTTATAAAAATACTAGGGCTGGGCAACGATTACTTGAATCGCGATTTATCGCATGATTTCCCTGATTAATTGCGATTAATCGCATTAGTATATGCAAAATCAGGCAATTTCTGAGGTGAACTATCCTAGCTATCTTTAGCTTACAGAACCATATTAACAGTTGCCTGTTGCTAGGATGTGTTAATGGTAATATGAACTGCCAAGTTAAATATATGTATTTGGGGGTCAAGCAAAGAAACTGCTGAGAATTTCTACCTCTTCCTATTCTAATGTTACAAGTCAAATTGAAGAGGATGCAACTATAATTTCATGCAAAAAGAGCTCTCCCATTGAAACCATTTAAGGTTATTTAAAAGTTTCTTCGATCACAATCATTTGTGGATGATGTTAAATGGCTTCCCAAAGACATGAAACAATCCTGAGAGAAAGAAGTGGACATCAGTTGGGCTCTGATATTAAAATAGTGATTGAAAGGGGAGACGTTCCCCCTCCCTCTGGTCCTTCTCGGACCGTTAATCTAATGGTTTATAGTTGATGATACTAGGTCTTCAGGGGATAGATCAATTATTTGACTTCAGTGTTTTGCGTTCATTCCCACACAACATTATAATGCTAAATAAAAACTCAATAATGGCTTTCAATGTGAGTGGGAATGAGGTAACACGCACACATAGACACACACACACACACACACACACACACAAACACACACACAAACACACCATGCACGTCTGCAGTCTGTGGATCGTGCTCTGCTTGTGAATGGAGGGCAAGTGGTGCTGACAGAGGCTCTGCTCGTTAGAGGGGGGCTGTCTGCAGCATTACCCTCACTCAGCTCCCCATTTCATCAGCGTGCCTCAGCAAGGGGGGGGGGGGGTCGTTGATGGGGTTTGTAGCGGGTGTGCGTTTGGGGGGGGCTGGGTCTCAGCAGGGTTGCTGGTTGTCGGGGGCTGTGGGGTGTATGGGTATGCAGGGTTGCAGTGAGGAATCACTCAGTAGCTGGAGTAGCACTCAGTGTGGAGCAGAGGTGGGGGAGTGTGA
>NC_137923.1:9436597-9459097 GCF_963457725.1 Sprattus sprattus
TGCATGTGTGTCTATGGTGTGTGTGTGGTGTGTGTGTGTGTGTGTGTGTGTGTGTGTGGGTGTGAATGAGTGTCGTTGTACCTGTACGTTTGTGTCTATGTGTGTGTGTGTGTGTGTGTGTGTGTGTGTGTGTGTGTGTGTGTGTGTGTTTGCATTAGTGTGTGTGTCTGCGTGTGTGTCTGCGTGTGTGCATGTGTGTCTATGGTGTGTGTAAGTGTGTGTGTATGAGTGTGTATGAGTGTCTGTGTACCTGTACGTGTACGTCTGTGTGTGTGTGTGTGTGTGTGTGTGTGTGTGTGTGTGTGTGTGTGTGTGTGTGTGTGTGTGTGAGTGTGTGTGTGTGTGTGTGTGTGTGTGTGTGTGTGTGTGTGTATGCTTCATTACTCCCGCTGGTTATTTGGGGAATGCGTAGCGATGACATGACATTTAGCATTCTTGAAATGTTCAGCTCACTGAGTGGAATGAAGGTTTTTTTTTTTTCAAGGTTCGTGTGATTGAAATAAAAAGAATGGCATTTTCTCTTCTCCGTTCCACTTAGACAGTCTCTCTTTCTATCCCTCCATCTGTTTGGCTCACATTCCCTCAACCTACTATAATCATACTGTTGTTCATCTCTCCGTACTCCACTTTATCTATCTATCTTTCTATCTATCTATTTATCCCTTCTCAGATAAACTATGCCTGTTTGTTCACCGCTCACTCTCTTTCTCTCCCACTCACTCTCTTACTCTGGTCTGTCACTAAACATATCTCTACCCTCAGTCTCTCTCCCTCTCTCCCTCTCTCCCTCTCTCCCTCTCTCCCTCTCTTCTCTCTCCCTCTCTCTCTCCCTCTCCCTCTCCTCAGGTCTGTGTTTTCTGTACTGCTGAGGAGAGAGGTCTGCTGACTGACGGGATCTTCGCGTCGACAGGACCTCCGAGCGCCAGACCTCTCCTCCTCTTCCTCTGTTGGCGTGGCGATGAGAGCTGGGCGAATGCGGGACATTGGGGGTGTGGTGTAGAGATTGGCGGGGCGGGCGGGGGTGGGGGGGGGGGTGGCAATCCACTCACTCCTCTGAGGAAGAGCTGACGGGCACCAGTGGTGGGGTGGCGGGGGGGGGGGGGGGGGTAATGTCAGAGACGGAGGCCAATGTACCCCCCCACGACCATAGCCATTCAGTGGACTCAGGATCAATAGTGTCTGGCTCCCCCTTTTTCTCCTGCTCCTTTTTCTTCCTTGCTTTCTTTCTCTGTGTTTTTTTCTGCTTTCTGTTGCACTGTTTCACCTCTTTCATTTTATTCTCCTTCCCCCTCTCGCGGTTGCTCTCTGTCCCTCTTTTCCTCTCTCTCACTTCCTATCCCTGTCTCTTTGCCATTCCTCTCTTCCCGTCTTTCTTTCTTTGGTGCTTCCTTCTTTCTTTCTCTACATCATTCTCTCTCCTGTCTCAGTGTTCTTCTGCCCTTTATACCCCATCCCACTCACACTGAAAACTCGTATTTATCTAGCATTTATTGAGTGTATATGATGTCGTGTGAGAATTGATACTGAATGCTTAATAAAGGCTATGCATCAAACAGTTCTTGGTTGCTATGGTTGCCGAGTTGCTATACTAGCTAACTAACTAGCATCTGGGTGGGTGGGTGGGGATTAGGTCTGAAAGTGCGAAGGGTCATTACCATGGGGTATTTAAGCAATATGACACAAGTGAGAGTGGGGTTGGAAAAGGATATTCCCACGGCTGTGATGGCCTCTACCAACAAGAGTGTCATATTGACAGTTCTACCACCGACTTATTGAGTTTGAGGACACCAGATTGTGTTTTCTTTGGCTATTCCCGATTTTGTCTATTCATTCTCGGTCCCAAAAAATAGTATCAACCTGATTTTTTGGCGCCAAGCATTGCCAAGCAACGAATACTACTCACTGCAGCCAAGTTGCCAGAGAGGCTTTTATTTGTGCCTTTGTACATTTCCCATACTCCATATGCTCACTTTCCTTACTCCAAAACTGTCCAATGCAACATTATAAAATCGCTGCCTGCCACTTTAAATGAATCAAATGTTGACTTTGTACAATTTAATGGTTCGAGTGGAGTTGCCGTTGCTTGGTTTTATATGTCTTTCGAAATGGATAGCATGTAATGCATTTTGATTTCATGTTTTACACCATTCATGTATACATATTTCATGTAGTGGAATGGGAATACCCGCCTCATTTTGGAAGACTGAGTGTGAATGAAAATGTGTTATCTATCTCATGTTGAATTTACCTCATACATGAATGGGTTTCGAAGGTGAAAGTAGTATTATTTACAGACAAGTACTCATGCACACCCACACCCACACCCACACCCACACCCACACACACACCCACACACACCACACTGACACACACACACACACACACACACACACACGACACACACACGCAGACACACGCACACACCACGCACCACACACACACACACGGAGGCCAACATTTCTCAAGGCAGCTTCGCTTCCGTCAATGACCCGTGGCTTGAAAACAAACACTCACCATACAATAACACAGAGATTTTCTTTTTCCCCCCTTTCTTCCTCTCCACTGATCCTTCCATCTACTGGGCCAAAGCCAACATGTGCAGGACAAAATGGAGGAATGAACTGCTGCCCATAACATTGAACACAGCATTTTCTGTAGCGTTGCATCACCTTTCAGTTAAGATGGTGGGCATAGGTCTGGCGACTGGAAAGAGAGAAAGAGAGAGGGAAAAAGGGAGAGAGAGAGAGAGCAGTGCAGAGAGGAGGCACAGGCTTATTTTTTCATTTTTTATTTTTTTTTCTCCTTTTTTTTTTTGAGGTTGCAGTTATATAAGCAGCATGATACTGCAGCAGCGACGGAGGAACAAACCCACACAGATAAAGGGCGACTCTGGCGCGGATCCGGCCAGCAGTCAGCTGCTGTTTGGGCGCTCATCAGCACTCTCGCCAGCTCCAACAGTGCACCCGATCACCCCACTCCCCTCACTTCAAAGACCTGTCAGACAGGCAGAGAGGGAGAAAGAGAGAGAGAGAGAGAGAGAGAGAGAGAGAGAGAGAGAGAGAGATGAGGAGGGAGGGAAATACAGGGTGAAAATCAAATGGGGATGACTGCCGATGCACAGAGATGGAGAGACTGAGGGAGACAGACTCTCAGACAGTCTGACAGATAGACAGACAGACAACGAGGTAGACAGATAAACCTATAACAGTCAGACAGACAGACAGACAGTCAGAGAGAGAGACAGACAAAGGCAGAGAGGCAGTGAGAGTATGAACAGAACAGAGGAAACCACACTAGGGCATCAGCTCTCAGAAGCCTCTGCGACAAAGATTAAGACATAGTTCAGGAAACTCCCTCCACCCCTCTTTAAACCCCTCTCCTCTCCTCTGCTCTCCTTTTCTGTCCTCTCCTCGCTTCCCCCCTCATCTGCTCTCCTTTCCTGCTCTCCTCTCTGCCCAGGGGTGAAAACAAATGTACTTTTTCTCTCTATTCCCTTCATTCCCAGGCTTTATCTCTGTGCACCCAGCTCTCCCTCTCCCTCTCCCTCTCCCTCTCCCCCTCCCTCTCCCTCTCCCTCTCCTCTCCCTCTCCCTCTCCCTCTCCCTCTCCCCCTCCCCCTCCCTCTCCCTCTCCCTCTTCTCCTCTCTCTCTGCCTCTCCCTCCTCCCTCTCCCTCTCCCTCTCCATCTCCCCCTCTCTCTCTCCCTCTCCCCTTCTCTCTCTGCCTCTCCCTCTCTCTCTCCCCTCTCCCTCTCCCGCTCCCACTCTCTCTCCCTCTCTCTCTCCCTCTCTCCCTCTTCAGCTCCCGCTCCCTCTCTTGCGCGTCCCTAGCAGAAGTCTGCTGAGAGAAGCTTCCTCCAGGGCTCCAGGCAACTGGGGAATGAACGCATGTCTTAATTAAGACAGCTGTCATCTCTGGGAGAAGAGTACGAACAAGAGGGAGAGAGACAGAGAGGAAAAGAGCGAGAGAGGGAGGGAGAAATAGCGAGCGCAGAAGGAAGGAGAGAAATAAAACTTCAAAGCAGAGTAAAACAGAAACCCAGAGGGATTTTGGCAGTGAGACACAGTGATGTGCAGGACCTGGGTGGAGCCCATTACTATCTCACAAGCTGAATGTCTCCCTCCTCTGTGGCAGCAGAGATCCCGGTACACTATGTGTCTTAGACAAGCATGGCTGCCATCCTGTCCAGACCTGGTCCTCACCCTGCACCCTGTGTACCCTTAATGAACAGCATCCGTCGCCAATCACCAGAAAATGAGTCGGAGGAACACGGTAGACCTGCTAGCGGATGGAACACCTATCCTACCCTATCCTAAGCCCCCTCGTCCCCCTGAAGAACTCGACATCTTAAAGGCCCCTGTGCCCTTCGCCATGTCAACCAACACTCCGGCCCCCGGAGCCGACATCAAACACGCGCGCCCCGGTGACTCGGACAGGTAATCCGTCTTCCCCCGGACCTTCAAAGGGCACGGACAGGAAACCGGGGAGTGCAGACGGAGGGAGGGGGAGAGAGGCTGGCGGGGCTTGGAGAGGGGGCGACAGGGGGAAGATGGATGGGCGGAGGGGGTCTTGGTGGGGAGCACCAGTGATGGTGTGTGGGAGGGGGGGCACCAGTGGTTAAGGGTGTGTGTATGTTGGGGGGGGGGGCGGGGGGCTCCTGTGGCAGAGTGTGTGTGTGTATGTGTGTCTGTGTGGGGGGGGGGTGACCTATGGCGGTGTGTGTGTGTGTGTGTGTGTGTGTGTGTGTGTGTGTGTGTGTGTGTGTGTGTGTGTGTGTGTGTGTGTGTGTGTGTGTGTGTTCTCTCAGCGGCCTCTCCGGCTCTATTAGCCTCAGATGACAGGAGCTGGTGCTGACGGGCTGGGACCAGGCCTGCGTGGGAACCGCCGGCCCAGAGTCTGGTCAGACGGGACGCGTGTCTCCACCACCGCAGGAAGTATCGGACCACTCAAACAGAGACGGGGGCTGAGGGGTGAAAGTATCGGACCACTCAAACAGAGACGGGGGCTGAGGGGTGAAAGGAAGCTTTATTTTTCCTCTGAGTTAAAATAAAGATGCCCAGTCACGTTGCTAATGTAAGCACGACCACTCCATATGACTGCACTGGCCTCTAGCATATTCAGAAGCAAATGTCAGTAAATAAATAGAGGGGGTCTGTGAAATAGGCAATGACACATGTTACATTAGCGAGTATAGCATAGCACGTTTAGATAACTAAGTGAGATTTATTTATTCAGTTACAGCAGGCTGACTCTATAATGTCCCTGAGTCTGAACACCGAGGCCGCCTTTGCCTCTCTCTGCTTTCATTCTTTCCCTCAACTGGATGAACTTGAGCTGGGCAGAAATCAAGATGGAGGTCTATTGCATGTGGACCAGGCCTTAGCAATACCACTGCACCGCACCGCTGACAGCAGAATTA
The DNA here is from genome assembly GCF_963457725.1 of Sprattus sprattus. Taxonomy (NCBI): domain Eukaryota; kingdom Metazoa; phylum Chordata; class Actinopteri; order Clupeiformes; family Clupeidae; genus Sprattus; species Sprattus sprattus. The sequence goes on from NC_137923.1 coordinate 9,442,017, forward strand.
CTTCACGAAAATAAGTCCCATTGGTCACCACAAACACCAAACTCTTTTCAGTCTCTACCTCACCCTCAGTTTTTCTGTCTGTAACTTACTAGCATCTCTTTCTCTCTCTCTCTCTCCTCTCTCTCTCTCTCTCTCTCTCTCTCTCTCTCTCTCTCTCTCTCTCTCTGGTTTTATTTACTGCGGACTTCAACACACCCAGGATACATAAAGAAAGTGTTTCCCTCTAACGGAGGGAGAAGCTCATGTCCCCCGCGGTGGGTTTTGGGGAATCGGGTGAGGTAATTCGCAGGGCATTTTGATGTTGCATTAGGGGCGTAATGAGAAACATCTCAATAGGCTGCTCTGGCTTTGGGCTCCGGCGTGCTTTATTTGTTTGCATCTCCGCGCCTGCCCTGCGGCATCTTTCCAAACTCAAACGCAAATCCTCTCAGATTTCAGCTTATTATTTCACCCTCCATTTATCCCCTCGCACACATACACACACACACAAACACACACACACACACACACACACACACACACACACACACACACACACACACACACACACACACACTCACACACACAAACACACACATGCATACATACATACACACACACTTAAAAACTCTCACACACACACACATGCACACACACAGGTACACGCATTCATACATACACACACACACACACACACACACACACAGTCACTTGCATACACACACACACACACATGCACATACATGCATGTGCACACACACACGCGCACACACACACACACACACACACACTCACACACACACAAACACACAAAAAAGGAAATGTACTGAAACCCAACATAAACACACATAAACACTAACACGCACAAACACACAACTTTGGACTCACACACAACTCACGGCTCAGCCTTTAAAAAAGGAGCATGTGCAAGTGTGGTTTGAAACACACTCACAAGCACAATCACTCACATAGAGAAACCTCTGTGGGTTTAGCTAAACACCAGTGTGCAAAAACACATGCCTTACACAAACAAAAACACACACACACACACACACACACACACACACACACACACACACACAAACACACCCACACAAACGTTGTAGTATCTTTGAGGCTTTCCTCTGCATTCTGGCCACTGACCTGACCACTAACCTCCCCTCTTTCTCTTTCTTTCTTTCTCTCTTTTTGTCTCTGTGTCCGCCTCTCCGCCTGCAACCCGTGGTGTGGCCGTTTGCCTTGGAACCCAGCACTTCCTCCTGTGCCGATCCAGTCAATGGCAGGAAGCTGGGGAACAGGAACACGGCGAGCCCTTTCTGCATGGTGTTGCTCTGGCCTCTGGGCATTGGGCTCCGGGCCGGGCCGGGCTGGACCAAACCAAACCAGACTGGACTGAGCTGAACTGAGTTCGGCACAGCCTCCCACATACCCCGGACCACTACAAGTGGAGTGGGGTGGGGGGGGGGGGGGTGTTGTGAACCTTAAAGTTTTCAAAGGGGCCCTAAAGGTTTCAAGGAGCTGGACACTGGCCCCTCGAGTGAGCCATTTGGGAGACATTTTTGATCTCTAGATTATAGTGGCTAAGATTGTTTCCTGGGTGCACAGTGTTTACTTACGCCCCTGGCACCGGAGCCGAATCTAACCAGAGGCCATGGCAACAGTGGCACCAGTGGCACCAGCTACCGATGGAGGTGCCAGACACCTGGCAGGAGGTGGCAGATGGGTACGCGGAGACACCGTAGGAGTAGGAACATGGGTGTGTTTTGGGGGGTGTGGGGAGGCATGGGGGTGCGAGCCACTGGAGTGTGACGGCACTGCTGGCCCCACGCTCTGTGGTAGAGGGAGGGAAGGAGAGAACAGAGGAGGGTCGGGGAGAGAGAGCGCAAAGGGAGCGAAAGAAAAAGAGAGAATGAAGGAAAGAAAGAAAGAAAAAGAGCCTGTGGTTTTGAGGGTTTCAGAGGAGTGAAACCTAATACATCTGGCTCTGAAAGGCTTTCTCTTTCTCTTGTTCCCAGGGTTGCGGTTTCTCCCGGCCAAAGCTCTCCCACTCCTCCTCGCAGAGACGAGCCGAGGCTGCTGCCTCGCCTGAAACACTGGCCCCGGGATTGTTTTTATCCCTGTGGCGCACATTTGGGTGTTTTCAGTTTCAGCTCCCTGTATATCTCATGTTGAGAAAGAGAGAAGGGGAGAGGGAGAGAGAAGGAGAGAGGGAGTCAGGGAGAGGATCAAAAGTTGAATTGAGAGAGAGAGAGAGAGAGAGAGAGAGAGAGAGAGATAGATCAGAGAATAAGAAAGAAAATACCTGTGTAAATCCTCTTTTCACTCTCTGCAACAGATCCATCCCTGATCTGATACGTTGCGTTTAAAATAGCAAACAAAGACAAAAATTTAGTAACAGTTTTTCATTCGCCTCGAGTTCTCTCCGAACATTTGCATTAAGGATGAAGTTTTTTGTTGAACAAACACGGACGCTAGACTTAAGGTTACCATTTAAATCGAACAACTTGGAATGTGTACACAAAAATCTTAACTTCTGAAAAGTTCAAAGAAAACAAGCTTGCGTCGAACGTTTGTCGAATTTGAACGCTCCTCTGATTAGAGGTCTCCGCCACTTCTGCGTGTGCTTAGCATGAGGGGGAGAGCTCTTATCTCCCCCGGTGATGAATTACGTGTGTGAGAGGGACTCCGTCTCGCTCCGCTGCAGCGCTGCTCCTTATCACTAATCACCCCATGAAAGGTCACCATCAGAGAGCCGAAACCAGAAATGCCTCCTCACAAATACTATATCTATCTGCTCAGGAAGCTCTCCATATATACTAAGTATGTTTGCTTTAGCCTCTGTACTACAAGCACTCTCCCTCTCTCTCTTTCTCTCTCTCTCTCTCAGATTCAAATTCAATTTATCTTGATAAGCATGACTGTTGACATACCATGTTGCCAAATCAGGTAGTTACAATAAAAACAGTGGTATTGATTTGATAAAAAAAACATTTTACATAAAAAAACTAAAATTCTAATAGAATAAAATTGAATGAAATGGATCAGTAGTTTCTCTCATTTCCATTTTGTTTTGAACTAGTGAGTAGTATTTACTTTTTTTGCAGAAAGTTTCTAGAATTTTGTATTGGTAGTTTCTCTCTGCCCCTCTCTACCTCAGGTCTTGCTTCTTTTTTTCTTTCTCCTACCTCACACACTCTCATTTTTTAGAACCTGTTCCGGAATCCTCTATGGGTTGTGTAGGCGTCAATACTGGCAACCCCTGGCTCAAAAAGGATGCTATGACAACAGAACGATTGATCCCGAAACCCAACTCTCCCGTCAAATGGATCATTCTCTTGAGAGAACATGAAGGTGTGAGCGAGGAATTGATCCCATCGATGGCTGTCTCCACCACTCATAACAGACAAGTTGATGACTATCGATTGCAGCCACAGCTTTGGAGAGGATATGGAGAGGGAGGAGGAGGAGGTGGCGAGGGTTGTTGAGACGTTGGGGGTAATGGCTTTTTCTGTGGCCTATTTTTGTAACCATTCCCAACATGAGCAACACAACAGCACACATAATAAAAAAAAAAAACATGTCATGTCTCCTTCACATATCTGTGAATTATTTGCGGTCAAAGACAAGCACGTCAGCATCCTATTTCTGGCTTCAAAGGAATGTCTTATTGGCCATGAATGCTCCGAGGGGAAATGAGCTGGGCAAAAGCATTGAGGACGGGAGTCAAGTTTCCAGGGGCTCTTACTGTAAAGCTCCAACCCCCTCACACTGTTATGACTCCACTATCCACCAACAACAGCGAGTGGAGAGTCTGAGTTGATGTTGGATCTGGCTGGTTTAAAAGGCAGGGGGTTGGGGCCCGCGGCGGAGGGTTGGTGTTGCTCTTGCGTTAAGTCTGTCGGCGTGGGGCGGCGTGCTCCAACACGGCTGATTGGGTCGGCTGGCTGGTGTCGGGTTCGTGTCGTTCACGGGCCACGGCTACCGATTTCCATATCAAGGGATCAAAGAAAGTCTCAGAGATTTCCCTCTGGTGACGCTCAAACGGCAAACTACAAGTTGCCATTCAGGCAGAACTGCTGTGTGTTAGTGTGTGCGTGTGTGTGTGTGTGTGTGTGTTTGTGTGTGTATGTGTGTGTGTGTGTTTGGGGTGGGGGTGTGATCATGCATGCATGTGCTGGCATGTAGCTGTGTGACAGAGAGAGTGATTGTGTGTGTGTGTCTGTGTGTGTGTGTATGTGTGTATGTGTGTGTGTGTCTGTGTGTGTGAGTATGTGTGTATGTGTGTGTGTACGTGTGGGTGTGCTTGTGTGTATAAGTGTATGTATGTGTGTGTGTGTGTGTGTGTGTGGGTGTGTGTGTGTGTGTGTGTGTGTGCGTGTGTGTGTGTGTGTGTGTGTGTGTGTGTGTATGTGTCAGTGAGTGTGTGTGTGTGTGTGTGTGTGTATGTGTCAGTGTGGTGTGCTTGGGTGTGGGTGTGGGTGTGCATGAGTACTTGTCTCTAAATAATACTCCTTTCACCTACGAAACCCATTCATGTATCAGGTAGATTCAACATGAGATAGATAGCGGCACATTTCTGAGTGTGTGTATCCATGTATGTTCACATTTGTGTGCTGGCATGTATGTTTGTGTGTGTGTGTGTGTGCGTTATAGAGTGTGTGTGTGTGTGTGTATGTGTATGTGTATGTGTGCGTGTGTGTGTGTGATAGTGTGTGTGATAGAGTGTTTGTGTGTGTGTGTGTGTGTGTGTGTGTCTGTGTGTGTGTGTGTGTATGTGTGTATGTGGGTGTGTACGTGTGGGTGTGCTTGTGTGTGCGTGTGTGCGTGTGTGTGTGCGTGTTCGTGTGTGTGTGTGTGTGTGTGCGTGTGTGTGTGTGTGTGTGTGTGTGTGTGTGTGTGTGTGTGTGTGTGTGTGTGTGTGTGTGCATGTGATTGAGCAGCCATGCAGCACATTTCTGAGCTGAAACACATGGCTTCATGCCTTGCCGCTCCAGTCTATTTCTGAATTGGGGTCAAAGTTCAAGTGGGATTCAGATCATTTCCTAACATTTGTTTTCATTCATCTGGAACAGTTCTAGAAGATGCCATGGTGTGTCCAGTGTGTGTGTGTATGTTCATGTGACTTTGTCAGTGTTAGTGTATGTGAGCTCCTACATCCGTGTGTGTGTGTGTATGAGTGTATTTCTCAGCGACTCAGACACAACACCCAGTGACAGTGCTCGAGGTGCGAGCGAAGCATCTCAGACAGGGAGGCCATGTTCAGCGTGTCTGTTATGACATGCCGTGTGATTTACACACTGTCACCAATTAAAACCCCCATCTCCCTTCTCCTCTCTCTCTCTCTCCTCATCCCTCTTTCTCCGTGCTGATGGATGAAGTGACAGGGGCCAGGCAGCGGAGGAGAAGACTCTGAGAGGTAATCAGAATTACTTTATTATAACAGGCAGTCTCAGCTCCAGTTCTCCCAAGACAGATTGATGGTAAACACTTACACTGAAAGTGAAATAAAGTGAAATATTGTATTCTTTTACATTTTTTTTATTTTTTTTTAAACAAAGCAGCGTGATAAAGTATTGAAACTGTCAGATATTTATACATCTTCATATTTTCTTGCTGAATAGGACTTCAGTGGTAAGGGGAGTTGCATACTTGAGTTAAGCACAGGGCCAGATAAGAGTGGGATTTATGTGAGGTCAGGGAATGACTTTCATTCACATTAATTGTAGAACATTTAAAATTGCACCGAATGAGCAGAACAGAGTTATATTAATATAAATAGCTTGATTCACATGAGCAGATATCATATCATTTAGCAGGATTTGTTTTATTCCAAGGCCAAGACTATTTGTCTACATTTGCTTGACTTTCCAGGCAGGGAGCTGCATGTAGACACGGTGGTGATAATAAATGCCCAGGCATTAATGATCATATACGTACAGTTTATAATCCAGTAGATAAGAACTCCTCATAGAAGTCTACTGTGGTTCCGTTCTGTGGTCTGCATTCTGTTTTTATGGAGTGGCTTCCAACTGTTTTACTGTTGCAATCCAGACACAGTGGCTCGTGTTCAGCACAGAATTTGTTAATTTTACAGGGATTTTATAGGGATGACAAACAGCTGGTACAATTTCAGTAGAACAAATAATATGGTCGCAATTAAACTAAAGGGTTTCTTACCAACTGAAGACATACAGTTGGTTAGAACCAAACGATATCACAAGTAATATCTAGGTACTATATCAATATTTTAAAAGTGTAAAAGTAATATTTAAAATCAGTAATTTTCTTCCATTTATTTTTGCAGAAATTTGCTGAATGTTATACACACAGTGTGAGCACAGTGTATACCCACTATATTGGTCATGTATCATGTATTTACCACCGGATGTCTGTATATATTTTACGTACATCTACCAAATGCTGGCTGTGCACAACCCCTGTTGTTTCCCTTCCTCTTCTGCTACACAACACTCTCCCTTCCCCCCTTTCTATCTCCACCCGGCCGACCTCAAGCAGATGGGTCCCCCCTTATGTGCCGTAGTTCTGCTTCAGGTTTCTTCCTGACTAACAGGGAGTTTTTTCTTGCCCCTGTTGCCATTGTGCTTGCACTAAGTGGGTTCAGGCTCTGGGCTCTGAGACAATTGTATTGTTATGACGCTATATAAATACAATTGAATTGAATTGAATTGTTAACATGGTTGTGTATGCATGTGGGTTTGCCTGTGAGTGCAAGTGAGTGTGCGTACATAGCCAAACACACAAATGTGAGCGCGCGCGTGTGTGTGTGTGTGTTTGAAGAGCATGTAAGAGTGTGTAAGTGCGTCCAGCTGCTAGTGTGTATGTGTGCCTGTGTGTGATTGTGTGTACGTGAGCCTGTGAGAGTGTGTGTGTGTGTGTGTCTGTGTGTGTGTGTTTGTTTGTGTGTGTGTATGTGTGTGTGAGTGTGTGTGTGTGAGAGAGAGTGTGTGTGTGAAAGTGTTTGTGTGTGAGAGGAAGAGAGAGATTGTAAATGAGGGTGAGTGTGGTGTGTGTGTGTGTGTGTGTGTGTGCGTGTGCGTGTGTGTGTGGGGGGGTGTGTGTGCGTGTGTGTGTGTGGGTTTGTGTGTGTGTGTGCGTGTGTGTGTGTGCACGTTAAAAGCTCGCGGAGAAGGGTGTGAAGTGATTGTGCTGGATGTGTGAGAGAGATTAGTGCTCATTACGCTCTTCACAGGGAGCGAGTGACATCACATGACCCCTCCATTCATCAGCCCAAGTCTAAAGTCACTAAGGCTCAGTGTGTATCTGTGTGCATGTGTGTGTGTTACTGTGTGGGTGTGCGTGTGAGTGTGAGTGTGTGTTTGTGTGTGTGTGTTTGTGTGTGTGTGTGTGTGTGTGTCCGTGTGTGTGTGTGTGTCCGTGTGTGTGTGTGTGTGTGTGCATCTAAAGTCACTCTGGCTAATTACCCTGCTGTGCACAGCAACTACTGGCCTATTGAGCCCAGCTCAATGCCATGCCAGATGCCAGATAGGCTACAGTGAAGAATATGATTACAGCGAAGCACTGCCCAATAACTGACACAGTGATGCAGATGTGTGTGTGTGTGTGTGTGTGTGTGTGTGTGTGTGTGTGTGTGTGTGTGTGTGTGTGTGTGTGTGTGCGTGTGTGTGTGTGTGTGTGCAAGCCTGTCAACACTGCGAGACATGTAACAGCTTTCAGCAGCAAACTCAAATGGCCGTCCCGCTGGTGCAGAAGTTGTTTGCCTTGGTCTCGTACTGTAGCGTTCGCTCCAGCGCTTGTCAGGCGCAATAGGAGCGAAGGGTGATTGGCAAGCCACATTCTTTGTCCCACAGAAGGGAAACTAGAGGCCCAAAAGCTGATCAATTCCTCCAGCTGATCTGTTATTGTATTAGAAACAGAAAAGAAGAGGAACCAAAAGAGAAAAGAAAAAAAAAACTAGTTCAGTCCAAAATGGGTAAGCGGTCCTGATTTTAGTGGAAACACATAGTCGACTCGACCACCATCTGAGAAAATCGAAATCTGCCCTCTTTTTTTAGACAGCAATGGTATCCTTGCAGCAACAACTGTATCTGTGTATGTGTGCAAGCAGTATGTCAGTGTGTGTGGGTGCATCTGTGCAGGACTGCTCGTTAACTAACTCTCATCTCAAGTGTCTCTCTCTCTCCCCCTCTCTCTATAGCCCTCTCTCTCAGTAGGAAGGCCATGAATGGGGAGAGATGCCTCTGTGTGTGTGTGTGTGTGTGTGTGTGTATGTGTGTGTGTGTGTGTGGGTGGGTGTTTGTGTGTGTGTGTGTGAATGAATGGGGAGAGATTCCTGGTTGTTGCAGGGCTGTTGATGGATGCCGATCTCCCATGATTGAGCTCTTCTCCCTGGCTGCTATGAGCTGATTAGGCCTCTTGTCTTGCATAACTACAGCTCGGCGCCTACACCAGAACACACTGTGCTGAATCTCCAAATGTCAGCTGCTGCTCTCGAAACGAAATGAGACGAATGACAGGGGAAAAAAAGACACACACAAAGAGGGAGAAAGGAGAGGGCGAGAGAAAGGGAACGAGGGAGGGAGGGAGGGAGGGGGGAGAAGAGAGGCAGTAGGGTTGAAAGTAGGGAGCGATGGTTTTTGGTCATTCAGCATAATAGCGACACAATATTTTTGCTCTTTCCCCTCAAGTACATGCGTAGGAGGTTTCTACCTTCAGTCTCACTACTGTGGGTATATACTTTACTCCACAATTTTGTCTCATGGAGTACATGAATCCTGCATGAAATGTTCTCTCTGGTCTAAACGAGCTCTTGTGTCCAAAACCACAGACTGCAGGTGAGCGTGTGTGTGTGTGTGTGTTTCTTTAGGGGGGAGTTTGAGTCATTATGTCCCCCCCCCCCCCCCCCCCCCCCTCATCAATCTCACTTTGGAACAGTGCTGCGTGTCACTACGAGATTACATATGTCAAAATGACCTTGGCAACGTGACTAATGGCGGAGTAAGTGATGAATTCCTCTGCCCCTGAACATGGAAATTACCCCAAGTATCATACATCATTCAGGGGCAACCGCTGAAACCCACACAATCTATACTCACCTCCCTATTTGGACTCACGTGAACACACACCACTGGCCCCTTACCCAGGGTGCTAAGCTTCAGAAACAAAATGGCTGATGGCAATGGCAATAATGCCAATAACAAGAAGATACAGTGTAAGGATTTGCTTGTGTGTGTGTGCGTGCGTGTGTGTGCGTGTGTGTGTGTCTGCGTGTGTGTGTGTCTTTGTGATTGTTGATGTTCAGCTGGACTCTTGTCCTGCTCCTCAGTCCTCAGAGTTTATACGCATGTTTGTGTGTGTAAAAATGTGTGTGTGCACATGTGTCTGTGTCTTAATGTCCATCTAAATGGGATGAAATGAGATGGCCTGTGTGGGTGTCTGTCCACAGTCAGTCAGGCAGGCAGGCAGACAGGCTGGCAAGCTGGCAGGCTGGGCAGGCAGGCAGGCAGAAAGAAAGACAGGCTAGGCAGGCAGACAGGCTGGCAGGCTGGGCAGGCAGGCAGGCAGGCAGAAAGACAGTCAGTCAGGTGGACAGACAGACAGACAGGCTGGGCAGGGCCTCCTCTCTCAGGCCCATTCTTTGGCCTCCTGACAGGGCAATCTAGATAATGAGCGCCGCTCTTTATTGGCCCCAATTAAACAGTTACTCTGCACAAACTAGCCTCAATAAATCCATTACGCCACATCAGACCCTGAGCCCCTCCACTGCCACACACACACACACACACACACACACACACACACACACACACACACACACACACACACACACACACAACCAGATGATATCCCTGATATCTGTGTGTGTGGAAGATGACTTTCTCATGTCTCAGCTCTCTCCAACTCTCTCTTTTCCTCTCTCTCTCTCTCTCTCTCTCTCTCTCTCTGTGTGACTGTGTCTGTGTAGGTGTGTGTGTGTGTGTGTGTGTTTTTTTTTGTGGGTGTGTATGTCTGATCTGTGTGTCCAGTCTATGCCAGGTGGCTCCTCTTCCATGTATGGTACTAAACCAGCAGTTGTGTGGAGGTGATTTTGACATAACCTGGATTTACATACCTTGTGTCTAACCCCCATCCCCCCTCCTACTCTCCCTCCCTCCCTCTCTCTGTCTCTCTCTCTGTGGAGGATAGAGTGAACAGATGGGAGAATGAGTACCCTGTCTCTGTTCTGGTGTCAGAGGACCCTGGAGAGAGCTGTGTTTTCATCATGCGAGGAGACACTCTTTTTTGGGCATTGCTGCATGGAACACACTCTTCCCCTCCATCCACACTCTCTCATCCCTCTCTCTTCCTCTCATTCCCTCGCTTGCTCCCCACAAAAGGCCCCCTCGCACTCTCTCACTTTCTCTCTCTCACCCTGTCTTTCCCCCGCCTTCTGTCCATCTCTATCCAAAACCCCGCATTTCTCAATTTCAACTTTACCTCCTTCTCTCTCTCTTTCTCTGTGTAATCCTTTTTCTTTCTATTCCGCTCTCCCCTGTCGCCCCCCATCCCCCCCCTGTGCTGTCAGGCCAGATGGAGTACATTTTATGTTCTCTCGGTTCGCTCAACCTTGAGGAAATATTACAATAAAGCCGCTACGCCATGAGTTTGGACACAGCTCATCTGTCAGTTCCACCTTTTTACAATTTGTGAACTCCACCGTGTTTTGGAAAAGCATGTCGGGAAAAGAAGCTTGGTTAAGAGCATTCCAGTAAACATTACTTTCCAAAAGCATGTCCCCCTCACACACACACACACACACACACACACACACACACACACACATACACACACACACACACACACACACACACACTGTCTAAGTGCAAGAATTTCGGGGGCTACATGCTGGATCCGGCAACGTAAACACACAGACACACACACATGCTCACACAAACTCCCCAACCCTCCACCAGCCACCTTCTCCCCCCCAAATCGCCCACACTAGCACTCACACACAAAAACACAACACACTCCCCAACCCTTTACCATCCCTACTCAAAGCCCACAGACTGTCCATGGACCAGTATACACCTGGCAGCCACTTCCTCTCCCTTGTGTGTTTTCATCTCTCTCTCTTTCTCTCCCTCTCTCTCTCTCTCTCTCTCCTCCTCTCATGGCCCGTCTCCTGTCTCCTGTGTCTGTAGTCCCCATCTACCTCCTCCAGATTCTCCTCTCCCATCTGTGCAGTTTTCACGCTTACAGGAGCGGTGATATTCCCAGCACGTGCCATTCCGTGCTGAGATGTATTGTGCTCCTCTCATCTCCTCCCTTCTCCTCTCCTCTCCTCTCCTCTCCTCTCCTCTCTCTTCTCCTCCCCTCTATCTCCTCTCTGTTCCTCTCCTCTCTCTTCTCCTCCCCTCTATCTCCTCTCCGCTCCTCTGCTGTGCTGTTGTCCTCCTGCACAGGTGTGTGAGGGGCATCCAACAGGTGGGTTCCTGCGAGGGTCTCTACCTGACCAGACACCTGCCACCAGCCGGCCACACCTCTCACACACTTCCAGCACACTTCATCCCTCTCTATCTCCCCCTTCCTTTCTCTGTCTCTCTTTCTCTCTGCTTTGTGGATCATACCTCCATCAGATGCCCCGCATCCCCAAATCAATCCTCTCTATCTCCATCTTCCTCTCTTCCTCTTTCTCTCTTTCTCTGATCTCCGCCAGAGATTCTGCATTCCCACTTCATCCCTCTTTCTCTCTTTCTCTCTGTTCCTCCCTCTGTCTCGCTCTTTCTTTCTCTCCTTCTCTCTCTGTGGGCCAGGGTTCTCCACTGCCAAGTAAAAACAGGGCCCCACAGGCCTCCAAACGCCTGCATGAAACCATAATAAATACGTTATGATAGAATCGCAGCGCGGAGAAGAGTTGGCCACGGCCGGGACCGAGGCCGAGGCCCCCGAGTTGAATTACCTCCCGAGCCGCACGGACTTGGGTTACATGCGCTGTGTCAAAGACTGTTGTGTTTGTACCCTCTTATTTATCTAAGGGCCACTGAGGGGGAGAGGGGGGGGGGGGGGGGAGGGGGGCTCAGGCTGTGGAGTAGGGAGCAGGGGAGATAGAGAATCCAGCTAACGGTTTGGGATGCGGCCAACACCATTGATTGTGTTGTGGATCATAAATATCACTTCATCATAAATACCTCTTTTTCGGTCTTCGAGTCCTGGATGGAAATTCAAAGCAGTTGCAGTCTCTTGTGAGGAGGCATTTATCAAAAGTGTCCGGAGTAGTGGCCAGTCTATTAAAAGATGGGAGGAATGATCCAGGGTCTAGACGTGGTTCTGGCTTGATTTTATCCCCATCTCAGACTGAACACAGAGAGGGATGTTAGATAAATAATAAAAAAAAAACTATGTGAAAATAGCGTACGGAACTCATTTTGGAGCACGCATGTGGTTTGAGTTTGAGATTTCTGAGTGTTTCCATGTTTGTTTGTGAGAATTCTTCATTTGATATTTTTTTCCGGTTGAGACGCGGGCCGGTTTTCCCCATAAACAGATTGCCGTTTGTTTAAGGAGCGTTCTTTAAGTTTCAGCTGTTGGAATGAGCAGGGGGGTTCCATTGCTGGTCTCTGGCTCCCTTATTAGCCCTAGAAGGTGCTGGATCACATTGGCTGGGCTTGCAGGTTTGAATTTTGATAACCAGTTGGTTAGTCTGGATGTCTAATTTATGGCAACCGTCGTATGTAATACATCTGCTCTTTCATACTCTCTGGCTTGCTCTGTGACACCCTCCACCCCAAACACACACAGGCACATACACACACTGACACACACCCATGCACACACACACACACACGGCCTGAGTCTGTTTTGCATTAGGACAGTAACCCTACTCTGTGTTTGTGCCTTGTAGCCCGGAGCAGGAAGTTCGAGGTCACCCTGCACACACACACACACACACACACACACACACACACACACCACAGTAGACAGGCGTCCTCTTTAATGTGTGCCCCAGCGTTGCTCTCTCTCCTCATAGGGCAGAGTGCTCCACCTCGCCTCTCCACCTCGCCGGGCCTTATTAGATTTCATGGGCCACGCCGCCCGGCTAATTAATGTCAGAACCTCTCTCTATCATGTCACATGTGCTGCCCCCCCCTCCCTCCTCCTCTCTTACCCACCTCTCTGTTTCACTCTCTCCCTCTCTTCCTCACTCTCTCCCTCTCTTCTTCTCTCTCCCCCTCTCTTCTTCTCTCTCTCTCTTTCTCTCTTTCCTTCTCTCATTGCCTAGCTCTCTTGCTCATCTGTCTTTCTTTGCCTCACTCTAATTCCATCACTCTCTCTTTTTCATTTTCTCTCTTTTCTCTCTTTTCTCTCTCTCTCTCTCCCACTCTCTCTCTCTCTCTCTCTATATCTCTCTCTCGTGCTCCCATCCCTCGCTCTCTTGCTCTCGGAGCGTCTCTCCTTCCCAAAGCTTTTTTGGCGGAGACTAAACACATTTCTCAGGGGCACCAAGGCCTCAGTTCCTAGGAAGGGCCTATGATAAACAGAGGGAGGTCGTGCCAGAGCGAGAAGAGGAGGGAAAGAGAGATCATGGACAAAGATAGAGGGATAGATGAAGGGAGAGAGAGGAAGAGAGAAAAAGTGAGAGATAAAGAGAGGTTGAGTGACAGAGAGAGAGAGAGAGTACAGACAGAGAGAGAGAAAGAAGTGACAGACAGAGAGAGAAAGAGTGAAAGATAAAAGGAGAGGGGGAAAGTGACTCGTGATCTTTTGTTCAACCGTATCATTGCCCTCTGTGCCCACTGTGGGCAACTCCTGAGCAGCATGTGAGTTGTGTGTGTGTGTGTGTTAAGGGTGTGTGTGTGTGTGTGTGTGTTAAGGATGTGTGTGTGTGTGTGTGTGTGTGTGTTGGAGGGGCGAGTGCACAGTCTGTGACCCTACGGAGACATGCTGTAATCGCATTAACCCCCCGAACCCTCACAGCAACAACACATCACTTGTCTGCTCAGCGTGATTGACAAATCATCCTAACCCTCCACTCACCCACCCCGAGACTCGCCTCTCCGCTCTGCCCTTCATGCTCGACACTTCAATGAGAATGTGATGACACAGTCTCTCTCGCATCACATGACTTTATTAATCCAGTCGATTTCCTTTAGTACAAGGGCTTTTATTTAGTTCACTTGTTTGTACATGTATGAAAACGATGTATATTCAGATCACTTATATATATTGAAATCACGTATATACCATGAATTATGGTGTAACACGTTTGTTATGGGTTTGTTATCAGTTTATAACACTCAGTATATAACCTATTCTGACAGTGTTTATGTCTTGCACAGTTGTGTTTATGCTCCATGTACTTTGTGACAAACTACAAGATGTGTTTGCTCTGATGCGCTTTTGATGGTACAAAAATGTACATTGGCTGTAATGGGGTATTACAGTGGTGTACAAATGTGTCCAGTTTCTCATTTAGCTACTTATTATTCTGAATGACTAGCCGTGATTCTTAACACTAGCTCTGCACACATACTCGGTGGGGAGGTGGATTAAGTGTGAGGTATGTAGGTAATTAATTAAGTCCTCAGTGTGCTGTACCTGAGGCTGAATCAGTGGAAGTGGGGTTTATCGCCAACAGTTACATTTGTCAAACAGAACCTCCCTCTGCGCTGGGGTCGCCGCGGTTACGTATTGTCCTTCTCGGCTTTGCCCACAAAGGACATGACTGAGGAAAGGGGTGCATATGGCGCTCCTGTCCTCTCCTCCCCCTCTTTCCTTCCTCTCCTCTATTTTCCCTTCTCATATTATCCTCACTCCCTCTCTCTCTCTCACTCTCTCTCTCTCTCTCTCTCTCTCTCTCTCTCACTCTCTCTCCCTCTCTCTCTCTCACTCTCTCTCTCTCTCTCTCTTTTGCACTCAATTCACTCAACTCTCTTCACCCTCTTCCTTCTTCTCCATCTCTCCTTCTCTTGACTTCCTCCATCCCTCTCTCACACTCAATTAGGGCAGCGCGGTACAGTGCCTATGGGGTGTCACTGGTGGCAGATGGGCCGCATTCTGGCACCCCCTGCACGTTTGGACACGGGCCGCGGCGGCCGACGCCAAGTCGGGGCGGGGGCCTGGTACGGGCTGGCACGCGGTGATGGCGTCGGCGCCGGTTTGACGGTGCGTGCGTACACTCAGAGTTCCCGCGGCTGTGGTGAGCGAGCGGTGAACGAACGAATGCCAGCGTCAGAGCCAGAACTCCCGATTGAGCCATTTTGTCCCGAGCGAGGACGCTGGAGGGCTGCTCCCCGCCGCCCAGAAACACCTCACCAACTGTTCAGCGCCGTCATGACACGGAGAACTGATTCTCTCTCTCTCTTTCTCTGTTTGTTTCTGTACTTTCTGTTCTTCTTCTGGATGCCCGCCTACATCTTTCTCTCTGTCTCTCTCATATACATACAGTTTATATGCCCCTCTCATTTAGACTTTTCTATCTTACTGCACCCTCTCTCTCTCTCCCTCTCTCTCCCTCTCTTTATGTTATCCTCTCATTCTCTCTTTAACTGTATCCCTCTTATTCCCTTATTCCATTACTCTCTCTCCCTCTCTCACGTCTTTTCTCTTTTTTTCCCTTCGTCTCTCTCTGTCTGTCTCTGTCTCCCTCTCCCTGTCTTTTCCACTCACCCTGCTGGAAACAGATGGAGGATGACCACTGCTGGATTATCTCTCTGCCCTGCTTTTGATTTCCCCTCTCCTCCTCTGTGAGTCCTGGCTCCGGCCAAACCGTCTAATTCCAATGACAGATACCGTGAAGGAGTCTTGATGAAAGGGTAGGATGGGGCTGGGGATGTGGGAGGGGGGTGTAATGGACATTTGATGAGCCCCTTGGAACAGAGTGCTGGATATGCTCTATTAAGCGAGCACACTTTGCCCAGTACAGCCAAGTTGGGGCGGATGGGGGGGGTGGGGTGGGGGTGGGGGGAGAGGCAGTGTAAGTTTGGGCGGGGCAGAAGGGTTTGCTGGGTGGTTGTGAGGAATCAGAAACGCGGTGGCACAAGGCTGAACAGACGCGGATGTGAAGACAAACATGCGAGTCGCCTAATTCAGAGGCCCGTCAAAGTTACAGTAATATCCACACTGACGCATAATTGTTGGATCTTAGAAAAAGACACACACCAGTTTGAGAGAGAAGGGAGATACTACAGAGAGAAAGAGAAAGACTGAGAGAGAGAGAAATGTGAAGGAGGTTTGAGTGAAGAGATGGTGCTGGGATAAAGGTTAGGCCAGTGAGGCAAGCTGAGGTAAGAATGTGTAAATAACGCACAGGTTTCAGTGTGTTTTAATGGAAAAGTGTTAAGTTTCTTATTATTCACCCTGGGTATTACTTAATAATAGCCATCATTAAGAAATGGTAAACTAATAGTTAATTAAACTTGAATTGGTAGTTATTTCACTGTTAACAAACAATAGAAAGATAATTAATAAGGTTTACTACTTATTAGTAATGCTATCATTCACATTGTTTTATTATTAGTTTGTGAAATATATATAAAAAAAAAAATCATAAATGAAAATTTTGTATGAGAAAGTGGGCAACAAGATGGCAGTAGAGAAGAGCTAAGGACTGCTGAGGTGTGTAGTCTTGCCGATGTGAAGGATAAACACCCTTACTCCGATGAAATGCAAATATGGTCATCAGAGTCAGTAGATGAGAGTATCACCGCCCACCCACCCGACCCACCCGATCGCTGAGGGCAACCCTAAACAGCGGGGCACTGTAAGTGGTGATAAAATATGCTGTTGCACTGTTTCAACAAGCTGTGTCCATTCTGCATGGCTCTGCCTACCTTACAGGGGAAATAGAATGCTGTTCCTTTTTCCAGGTGTGTGTGTCTGAGAGCACGGGCTGCACAAGAGTGATAAAAAGATAAGATAAAGATACAATGTTCTATGTTGTTGTGTTCATGAGTGTCTGTTTCACAGTTTCACTGTGAAGTAACTATACAAGTTGTGCGGGTCACACTGTTTCCTATTTACCACTGACAAATTACTTATCACTTATTATACATCTAAATAATGTTTATAGATGCTTTATAAAGGATTTAACATTTGATAAGGTATTATAATCATGAGCTCCAACAACAACCACAACCAAAATG
>NC_137923.1:9476597-9479097 GCF_963457725.1 Sprattus sprattus
TCTCATTCCATCGATCACAGTGACAACAGTGGCCTGCTATCAAGGGGGAGAGAAGACGCTCTCCGACATTCCAATC
The DNA here is from genome assembly GCF_963457725.1 of Sprattus sprattus. Taxonomy (NCBI): domain Eukaryota; kingdom Metazoa; phylum Chordata; class Actinopteri; order Clupeiformes; family Clupeidae; genus Sprattus; species Sprattus sprattus. The sequence continues at coordinate 9,476,674 of NC_137923.1, forward strand.
TGAGTCCTTTCATCTGTCCAAAGGCTCATTGTAAGCTCGACATGAGCTCGTCGAGAGCTCACATGTTTCTCAGGGTTGCAGAGCTGTGACCTTGCATTCCAGCTGACGAGCGTGAGATCTACGAGAGCACCTCATCACAGCTTTGGGAAGATCCTGTCACTGGCATATATATGGAGCGAGATTCGTCACACTAGTGGGGTTGTGATTCCCGTCACTCGCTCACAGCTTCTCACTCTTATTTTAAGGAGTGAGATTGACTTCAAGAGGGGATTGTGAGCGAGAGAAGGGGAGTGAAACCATAAGGCCATGATGACACCCTTGCAGCAGTGCTGTTTGCTGTTTGCAGCGAAGCAGATGCTTTTATCCAAAAATGACTTGTGCAGCGGAAATGTCATCGGTTTGTGCAATCTGTGGGTACCGAACCCATGGTCTGGTGGTTTGCGCCTTGCTCTAGCAGCTGTTCTCCAAGTCATGAGAACGTGAAGAGAAGGGGCAGTGTTGCCTGGAGATCAAACCAGCGTCTCTGCTCAGATGGCAGCAGCTATGCTAACCACGCTAACCATGCTAACCACCATACCACCAATATCACCAAGCCCCTGTCAGAAGAGAAGGGGCAGTGTTGCCTGGAGATCAAACCAGCGTCTCTGCTCAGATGGCAGCAGCTATGCTAACCATGCTAACCACTATACCACCAATATCACCAAGCCCCTGTCAGAAGAGAAGGACATTTCAGTGCTATTAGTCTAATGGCCGGTTCACACTACACGATTTCAGCCCGATTTTGCCCCGTCTTACCCGGAAATTGACGTTTGATAGCCTACCTCAAAAGTTTACGTAGTCTATCAAAAGTAGCTAGCTGTTACCTAGGATACAAAGATTCATGATCTTGTAGTGTGGCCAGTCTTCCGACCAAGACGAAGCCCGAAGTCGTGGCTCTGTGATTGCATAGTGTGACATGTTAAATCGTGAAGGAATGTTCGACAATCGTGGAGTGTGAACCGGCAATAAGAGGGTCTGTTGAATCTGGAGAGAAACTTTTTTGTGGCTGAGCAAACCAAAAGGACAAACTTTCATTGTTACACAGAAAAAATAAATCACCTAACAGCTAATGAGCTGAAAACTATTTCAGTTATTTCTGCTGTTTACAATATGGTTCCCAGGTTTCATATGAAGTTGTTTTCAATTTGAACTCAACACTGGCGTCCTTGAAAACCAAGCGCTGGAACCGTCCTGTGATTAGAAACCAGCTTATGAATCATGCCGATTGAGTTCTGAAGTGTATTTTTCCCCTTTCCATAGTGCGAAATGAACACAGCGTAATGGGTTTTTAATGCTTGGCTGGGTGAAGGGAGAGAGAGTGTGTGTGTGTGTGTGTGTGTGGTGTGTGTGTGTGTGTGTGTGTGTGTGTTTGTGAGAAAACAGTGATGCATACAGGGGTGCGAGGAGAAGAAAAAAAAGCCCTGAAGACCAAGTTCTCACAGCAACGACACACCGAGGTAATTACGTCTAATGAAAGAGCAACACATCACTCCAATTGGATTTCTCTCTCTCTGTCTCTCTCTCTCTCTCTCTCTCAGTCTCTCTCTCCATCTCTCTCTGCATCTCTCTCCGTCTCTCTCTTCATCTCTCTCCGTCTCTCTCTCCATCTTTCTCTGCATCTCTCTCTCTGTCTCTCTCTTCATCTCTCTCTTTCTCTCTCTCTCCCTCACTCCCTCTCTCCTTCTTTGCTCTGATACATATTGTGCTAGAGTTCAGTCATTGAATTTTAATTTAATTTGCACTCACTGGCATCGTGACTCGTCACTCAACTCTCTGTGGTCTCACCTGAACTGGCCCTCAAACAAAAAGGCCCCAGCGAGCAAACTAAACAAAACCCAGGCGGTATGATATCCCTGCTCCCTCTGTGTCTGTGTGTGTGTGTGTGTGTGTGTGTGTGTGTGTGTGTGTGTGTGTGAGTGTGTGTGTGTGTGTGTGTGTGTGTGTGTGTGTGTTTGTGTGTACGTGTGTGCTTGTGTTTTGTCGCATCCACTTTGAGCTGCACAATGTGCCTACGAACGTCACCCTCATTAGCGTGTCCTCTCCCTGCCTTTCTAAGGTTCCCAGCCAGCCGAGGGAGCCCTGCCCTGAGGATTTGAATGAATGCACTCGTCATGGACGGCTGCGATAGGGTGACACTTTAGGTGGTCCATCCTGTTAGGCAGCAACCTGGTGGCAGTTCACCCACTGACTGACCACACCTACCCCAACCCCCCCCCCCCCAAATGACTGTGCCTACCCCACAGCCCTCCAGACGAGTGTCCTCAGCCACAGTTGTGAGCCAGGGACACAAGGAACAGATGGCCTGCAGTGTGTGTGTATGTGTCTGTGTGTGTGTGTGTGTGTGCATAGGGGGATATGGTTTGGATGGTGATGATCATGACACAT
>NC_137923.1:9499097-9514097 GCF_963457725.1 Sprattus sprattus
GAGAGCCGAAGAGAGAGAGGGGGGGGGGGGCAGATATAGAGTGTGAATGAGAAAGAGGACTGCAGAGAGAGAAATGAGAGAGAGAGAGAGAAAAGAAAGAGAGAGAAAGAAAAGTAAGAGAGCAATCATCTGTGTGCATAATGAGGTCTTGATGAAAACCCATCCCTCCACCGCAGGTTATGATGACTCAGACAGCAAACAGAGCTGAGATCACAGCTTCTGCTAACACACACGCATACACACTCATGGAGGTCGAACCTGGGAGAAGTGTGCTTCACTCCAAGCGCTTTCTCTCACACAACACACACACACACACACACACACACACACAGGTGACCTTCAAAGAACCTACGGAGGACTTTCAACAGTTAACACAGTAACACACACAGTATCACTGCAGCGGAGATCGACTCATTTATTCACCTATATTTTCCTCTTCCAAATGCCATGTGGTTGTGGTGCACCGACCAACAATCATGACTGGTATTGTTAAAATTTAGGCAAAGACTCTCACTGCAGAAGAGAAAGCGTAGCAGAGTAGAATGCGTGAAGAGCTTGTAAGACCTCATAAGCTCTTATCAAAGTCAAAGTCGGTTTATTTTGCCACACAGCACTACACACAACACACCCGTGCATTGGGCGGCGGCGACACAGGACACACACACACACACATACACACACAGAAACGGGCAGCCAGGAGCAGTGGGCAGCCTTTTATGGCACCTGGGGACCAAGCCAAGTGCTGGTGTCCAATCTTGGTCAGGGACGGACAGGAGAGTGATCTGTTCTTCTGTTCTTTCTTATGCATGTTTTTAAGTTTTTAGTGGAAGAAACCCTTGTGAACACGGGGAGAACATGCTTGGTTATAACCTTTTAACACTTTATGGGGCCTTAAAAGTGTTTGTAACTTGTATAACAGGGGCTATCAGAGTCTGGGATAGACATGGATGCAGGGGCCCAGTGCATTTGGTTAGAAGTGTCATGGATTTTTTGATCAATAAAAAAAAAAACAAAGCATGTATGTTTCATACTCTTTTTTATTATTTGTGGAAGATGTTGTTGATAATGTGTGTTTTTAATACCTAGGCCCTCAGCCTAAAATCATACATTGCATGCCGGGTATATGTTCCTCATTGTATTGTAGCATAGAGCACCCGCACCTTGATGCATATTATGAACAGATCCATCAAATACAGCCCCTCAAATACAGTACTTTTGGTATCCACTGGTGCAAGGGGACCTATGTCTACAGCCACCTGCTTTCTGACACATTATTGAGCGGACATATTTGCCATATATTTCAGACAAACCTCACGTAGTAGCAGCTCTAGTGGTGGTGGGTTATTTTTTCTGTAGTAGCAGCTCTAGTGGGGGTGGGTTAACCTCACGTAGTAGAAGCACTAGTGGTGGTGGGTTAACCTCACGCAGCACTAGTGGTGGTGGGTTAACCTCACGTAGTAGCAGCTCTAGTGGTGGTGGGTTAACCTCACGCAGTAGCAGCTCTAGTGGTGGTGGGTTAACCTCACGCAGTAGCAGCTCTAGTGGTGGTGGGTTAACCTCACGTAGTAGCAGCACTAGTGGTGGTGGGTTAACCTCACGTAGTAGCAGCTCTAGTGGTGGTGGGTTAACCTCACGCAGTAGCAGCTCTAGTGGTGGTGGGTTATTCTATTCTGCGCTGTTGGCGGAGCAGCCATTAGCAACCTTTTGCATAGCCGCGCAGTGAAATTTATGAGCCCCGATCACAAGCAGGGGATTTACACAGAATAAATATTAGGTCTAATAAATCAGGCCACTATTCTGTGGGTACGTGTTGGCTCCCCTCAGCCCTCTAATGTTTAGACAATCTGCAGGGTTTTTATTATGTGTAAGCAAAACAATCTAACCCCATCTTTTCATGTTGTATGCCTCTCCTTAAAGCAAACTCCATCAGTTTAAGGAGCAGAATGGTTTGTTGTATCCATGGGAGAAGTAGAACCCTTCTTCATATGAGGTCTCCTTAAGCTGTTCTCTTCCTGATTTATGTGATGGATATCAGTGACACAATCATGAAGTGTGCTGCTGGTGGATCAAGAGGTCCTTCTTGGTGAAGGAGCCTTTTAATGTTTCGCCTTGTCTTACTTTTCCTGAGAAATGTCATTAGTTCCCCCCCCCCCCCCCCCTTCTCTTCTTGTTGCTCCATCTCTAAGTGTCCACTGTTGAGCTGGGGGTGATTGAGATTTGGCAGATATGAGCTAATCACTGCTTGTTAGGCAAACAGGCCAGAGGGAATTAGACTGGGCCTCTAAATGACTTGAGTGTAGTGCGTTTACGAATTGCTGTGGGGGAGAAAGGTTGCGTGGATTAAACTGAGATCCAAATGAGGGATTTCATTGGTGTGGTCGTTGTCCTTGTAATAATACGCTAAGCTACGACGTGTTTGCCGTTGCCTTGGCGAAAGCTGTTCAATCCTGCGGAAAGGGCTTGCGGACCGAGAGAGAGCAGAATGTGTGTGCAAACGTCTCGTGACAGGCTCCCCTGTTCAGCCTCACACGCATCTAAATAGCCCTGTCAGAATCGCTGCTCCATTCCGACGAGACGACTGCTTCCTTGCTTCATTGCGCTTGAAAATCATCCTGATTGGTGTATGCGACTGAAACTGGGGCCGTGTGCATGTGTATTCCTCCCAGTAAAGTTAAACATTCTCAACTTTCTCTCCTTCTCATTTTAACCCTATTCTTCCTCTCATTTTCCCTACCTCCCACTCTCTATAATTCCCTCCTTGATTCTCTCTCTCTCTCTCTCCTCCTGCCCTCTCCGCTTCCTTACCCCGAGTTTGATAGGCGTCTGCAAACATGCATAATATATGCAGCCCTCATTAAGATGACTGTCACTAGAAAAACACTGTTTGGCTCACGGCAGGGTTTTGAGTGATTCTAAAAAAAACGCATATGTGTGTGTTTGCAAGTGTGTGTGTGTGTGTGTTTTCGCCCCCATTCTTTATTTATCAAAGGCTTTCCACAATCAGCGCTCATCGCTGCTGCTAAGGCTGTGGGAACAGATGTTTGCTGATTAAAGCCGAGCGCGCTGCCAAAGCGCCCGTATACAGCTCATTCATTGCCCGCGGACCAGGACAAAAAAGACCAAATAAACCCCGAAGAAACGCTGAAACTCTAAGGGGCCAGTCAGTCAGTGAGACAATCCCACGCCCCCGCAACACAACTACCTCTGCCTCCAAACCTCCTCTCTTTCCACAGCATGTCGTTTTTTTTATCTAGGTAATTATAGTTTTTTTCTTCTCGTCTTTACATTTATAAATGTACAGTACAGTGAGCCAACAGACTTGGATATCGAAGAGGGGAAGGCCTGGTAGCAGTGGAGAATAAAAAGATAAAGACAACAAGATAGACAGAGTAGGGCTGAGAAAGAAAGAGAGGAGGAGAGTAAGGTCTGATCCAAAAATAACAATTATATTCTTCTGTCAATCATCAATCAAAGTAAGCCCAAAGGTTCTTCCGAAACTTATGTCAATGTTGTGACTCTGAGATGACCACAGACACCGTGACCGCTCACCCCGGCCCTGAGACGCCCGTGTCTGCTGATTAAAACCCTCCGCCTGATCGCTTCGGCATGGGAAATAACTGTCAGATAAAAATCAATAAGCTAGTTACCCCCCTCCCCACGATCCTTCTGAAGCCAAGAAATGGAGCAGTGACATACATTTGTTCAGACATTAATTACAATGCACTGGGCAATCATTTATTTTACTCATATTTCTATTTTACAATTTACAAACTAGATAAAAAATAACATAAATAAATGACATGTTTCATGTACCTAAAATCATAAAAAAAACAATGACAGTATAGACACAAATAAGCACAACGTTAATCCATATGACTAGATCAACTGAGAAAGAGAGAGAGAGAGAGGGGGAGAGAGATAGAGAGAAATGATTTGTTAGTGTGATCTTCTGAAATAATCTACATTAAGAAGCTTGGCACAATACATTCTACTTCTCCTTCCATTCTTCTTCTCCTCCTCGCCATTCTTGCATATTCCAAACAGGTCCAACAGAAAAGGCCGAACCAAACAGTGACAGCATCATGGAAACACAGTCAGACGTCCGAGACATTTCATATGTGCGATTAAAGGCAACAGACAAAAAAACAAAATAAAACAAAAAAAATCCCTCATGAGCTGGTACACATATTTATAACAGGACGGACTGCGTTGGTGACAAGATGTGAGTCATGGTGAAAATCAAGTCTCAAATGTTCATATCCCTTTCTTTTTATTTAAGTGTGACAACATTCCCATAGTAAGTTTATTGTACGTAGGTACAAACACATGTGCCTCTTGCTGACGTTCACCCCCAATGTCCTGGAGAGACAGACAGCAGCACGTCTGATTCCACAGCTCCCTGTGTGTTTGACTTCAGGGTTGCCTCAAAATGTCTCTAGATTTACAGCTGAGTCTCCCATAATCCTTTGCGGTTGCCAGAAAAACACAGCACGCGCAGCAGAGGCTTAGCAAACAGCATTCAGTGCCAAGGATCTCTTTTTGCTTTACACAAGCGGCGATCCGCCGCAACGTCAAGCGCTTGGTGTGTTAACTCTCCGCACGTGTTCGACGGAGCTCCTTTTGAGTTTGCGTCCTCCTTCATTCCTACGTTTCTTTTCCTTGAAATGTGTATTTTTTTCCCCCGCAAACAGTCTGTCATCTGTCAGATAGACGAAAGCTCCCGGAGGGGCTGCGGCGGATTTTTTCGAAGACATTCTGTCATGAGCGTACACACCCACATCGGGCAGCTGTGAAAAAGAGGATGAAGAAAGGAAAAGAAAAAAAAACTAGGGAGAGGACAACAGAGCGAGAAGCAAGAGAAAATAAGAGTGTTGTACTAATCATTGATGCCATCTCTTAGGAGACAGGCAAAGGGCCCCTCGAGCACTCTCTCACTGATCATTTGTGTTCTGTCTGTTGGAATGGTCTGGCGGGGGGGGGGGCATTGGGCTAGTGTGTGTGTGAGTGTGTGTTGTGGGGGTGTAGCTTGGCTTGAATCAGGAATCCCAGGATGAGCAGTAAGTCCTGGTGGGGTGGGACACAGAGCCGAAGCAGCAGCAGCAGGAGGGAGGAAGCTCGGGGTCCAAGGCTGGTAGCGAGGATGGTTGGACGGAGGACGGCACAACGCACAAACGCTGCCGTGCTGGACGCCCCCACAGCCACAGCACTGTAAGGGAGACAGAAGAGGAGCGAGAGAATAGATGAGACCGGGTCCTACCCAGACAAGCTGGGGTGCTTAACACTTACTGACACGCCCTGAACTTTAATGCTCTTTTTCTGCCACGCACACTCGCTTGAAAATATATACACTTGGGGACTCTCCAAATGAACGCAGACAAAAGTCTATTGTTTAGTTATGTGTGGCGTTCGAGGGGAACGCAGTGTGCGCAGCGCGAGCCATTTGGACACATTCTCTCGTTCAGCTCATCCATTTAAACATTGCCGGGGCCTGCCAATATCCGCTGGGACCAGTGAGTCAGAGAGCCAGAGAGCTAGCTAGCGAGTGAGCGCTTACGGTTCCTAAGTTCTTACCGTCTTAATAACGGGATAAATATCTACGGGGCATAAACTGTAAATGGAAACACCCCGTCATAAAGAGCGGGGTCGGTGGCTGCTTCCATCGGGGGGCTTACCTTAGCTCAGCCAGCTGGCCCCCAAGTGCTTCCATGAAGGAGGGAGGTTCGTGTTGACTTTACAGCCTGCCAGCAGCCTTCGGTACGAGAGACTCCAAGGGAGGGAAGCAGAGGGGAAAAAGAGAAGAGAGTAGAAAAGAGCGAGGGGAGAGAGAGACAAAGGCTGAGAGAAAAAGCAAGCGATCAGGAGGGAGCCATAGAGGTGGAGGACGTGAAGGAGAGAGAAAGAGAGAGAGAGAGAAATGCAAAGTCGAGGGAGGTTCTCTAATCCAACTGGTGCGCACGGATTCTCGGCCAAGTGGAACACTGTAGTGTATTGCAGAGTGGAGACAGATATTCCATTTCAAAGGGGTGGGGGTGAGAAGGGTGGGGATGGGGCAGCTGGGGGGGGGGGGGGGGGCGTCTGGAGAACATCCAGCACTGGACGAGAGACCAGAGAGGCGCTTCACTCCGCGCAGAACCCGACCGCAGATAAATGCCTCTCCCCAGCATGAGAGCACCTCCGAGCCAAGAAAAAGGGATGGAGAAAAAAAAAATCTCAAAAAAGAGAAAAAAGAAAATCGTTATATCTCTGAGACCGCCATTTTCTCCACCGTTGTTAACTGCCAGGTGGACCGACTCAGAGCAAAAGTCTTAAAATGGCAGAAAAACAAAAATCCCAAGGAACTATTTATACATTTATACACTTGATACACACATTTAAAAAAAAAAGAAAACAATGCCAAGAAGAAAATGAGAAACGCCCTTCTAAGTTCCCCTGTAATGCAGAAGGCACAGCAGTCTAGCCTTCCAGAAGCGCTTTCCCAGAACGGCGACGTGAAGCACAAGCCTCCTTCAGATGAAGGGTATGGATGGCGCTGTATCAAAAAAGTGCTGAATAGCTCTCATCCTCCATTCTCTTCTGCTGCACAATTCGTCATCCTCTTCTTGTTCTTCTTCTTTTTAGTTTCAAAATTGAATTTAATTTAAAGTGCATGGATGAGGTAAATGGATTTCCAACAAAAAAAGTCCAAAACAAAAACAATAAAAATCAAACAAAAAAAATAATGTTTTGAAATTGTTTTCCATTTATGTTGGTCTCAAACGGGAACCATTCTGTCTTGTATCTGTTGCATTTGGGACAGCATTCCTTGTGTACTGGTGAGGATCTTGTCTTGATGTGCCGCGGAGGAAATCCCTATTCTTGACATGTCCCTGTAAACAGGAAAGAGACAACGGACCTCGGATCAGCCAACAGGGTCACAATAACAGGGTCACAACCTGACCCCCCAACCATGTTTCATAATCTCTTCACCCCTCTGAGCAAAACAACTCAGTCCAGTTCTTACTATGGAGTCAGCAGTCTTATTATGGATATCTACAACACGTCAGACAGATTTCCGAGTCAAGATCGAAAATATCTTTTCTGAGAAAAGCCCTGGCATGTGGTTAGTCACAGTATAAGATATGCAGGATAAAGGTTTAAACTGGCTCTTATATTTCACCCAGAGTATACTCAGAATATATAAGAATACATAAGAGATTACAGGATACAAGGGCTTATGTACAGTAGGCCTGTGGGTTTTCTCCTGACACCGTGGGTGACTCAGGTGTCAGCGAGGCCAATGTGTGTGTGTATGTGTGTGTGACGACACTCACTCCTGAGTCAGGTGCACCACAGCCTCCGGGGTGGTGTAGCCGGCGGCGGTGAAGTTGTCGCGGTAACGCTCCATGTTGATGGCGGCCAGCCAGTCGGCCACTGAGCCCAGCGTGGAGGAGAACTCAGGACTGCTGGGCTCCAGCAGAGCGGTGTTGGGCCTGGCGGAGAGAGAGAGAGAGAGATCATTTTAATTTTAGCAACCGCTTTATTCCATAAGAGAAGGATGATACAGTCATTATCATATTGTACACATACATGGAATTTACAGATATAAATTATAAATGATATTGATAGTTTTTATACATATTCTCTATATAATCTATATTCTCTAAATTATTCTCTCTCTATCTCTCTCTCTCTCTCGCTCTCTCTGCATAATATATAGTTTATTTTTCTCACATTGAAAGCTATAGAATACAAGTATAGCCATAATTCACAAACATACTCAAGCTGGCATCCCCTGTGCTCTCTTGCCTAAATGGTCATTAAAAAGGTGACAAATAACCCGAGTAGAGGTTAGACATGCGGGGTCAGCAGCTGACCTGTTGGTCTCGCCGCCGGTCCTCTTCAGGCTGCTGGGGTTGCGGATAAGCTTGTCTAGCATGTTGACGATCTGGCTGAACTTGGGCCTCTCGGCGCGCTCCTTCTGCCAGCAGTCCAGCATGAGCTGGTGCAGAGATACCGGGCAGTCCATGGGCGGGGGCAGCCTGTAGCCCTCCTCTATGGCCTTTATCACCTGAGACACAGAGAGAGAGAGGGGGAAGGGAGAGAGAGAAGAAGAAGAAGAAGAAGAAGAATTTATAAAAAATTATATTTTATTTGGTTTTGTTTTGCTCTGATTCTTGTATGTTTTTTTCTCTGTTTCTACGAACACAATAATATGTGGTTGTCTTGATGGCTATTTAATTCATGCCACATTCTGCTGGCTATTTATATAATTTTTTTTTTTATGTAAGAAACATTTAAAAAAAGAAAAATAATAATTATATAAATGTTTTTGCCAGAAAATGAGGACTTACATCCTGGTTACTCATGTCCCAATATGGACGTTCCCCGTACGACATCACTTCCCACATGACAATGCCGTAGCTCCACACGTCGCTCGCCGAGGTGAACTTCCTGTAGGTGATGGCCTCTGGTGCCGTCCAGCGAATGGGGATCTTTCCTCCCTGCGATTGATAGGTTCCTGTTATTTCCTTTTCAGGACACACAGCGGACACACACACACATCGAGGTTAATCATCCACACGGGGCACACACACACACATGCACGCAGGGATGAACTTGCATTCGGGTTAGTCCATCCAATCGCCACCGGACAGAAGACGCATGCACACAACTGGTAACTTTCATCACATACGCTTGCACACACACACACACACACACACACACCTCCACACATACAACACACATACGCTGCACACTGTATGCATTTCCTGGAAGAGACGGCCGAGTGCTGGTCTGTTATTGTTAGTCATTAGGCGTATGGTGTGTGCACACAAAACCCCCAAGCCCAGCGGCCTCCAGCTGACAAGTTCTTTGCTAGTGAGTCAGGCTCACAGAGCACAGCCAGAAACAGCAAACAGAACCTGTGGTCTGGGCTTAGTCCCACAGAAGGAGTGAGTTAGAGAGAGAGAGAGAGAGAGAGAGAGAGAGAGAGAGAGAGAGAGTTTATTGACTAAGGTGTTTTGCGGAGAAAGAAAGGAAAAGATTGAGAGGGGACAGGAAGAAGAGGAGATAAAGAGAGATGGAGAGATGGAGACAGAGGCATGGAGAGAGAGCAAGAGAAAAAGAGGGGGATAGAGAAAGCGAAACCACAAGGAAGGAGGTAAAGAGAGAGCTCAAAGAAGGGAGAGAAGTCAAGAGTCAAGGAGAGAGAGAGAGAGAAGAGAGAGAGAGAGAGAGAGAGAGAGAGAGAGAGAGAGAGAGAGAGAGAGAGAGAGAGAGAGAGAGAGAGAGAGAAGAGAGAGTGAAAGAAGAGACTCACCCGTGTGGTGTAGGCTGCCTCGGGGTCCTCCTCCAGCACGCGGGACATGCCAAAGTCGGACACCTTACAGACCAGGTTGCTGTTGACCAGGATGTTGCGCGCCGCCAGGTCGCGGTGCACGTAGCTCATGTCGGACAGGTACTTCATGCCCGAGGCGATGCCACGCAGGATGCCCACCAGCTGGATGACGGTGAAGCGCCCATCGTTCTTCTGTTTGGGGCAGAGGGGACAGGAGTTAGTGAGACTAGGTGTTAGCTTTCAGCTGAAGCTCAAGACTGAGGGACTAACCTGCGGTCCTTATTACAGGGGAGCTGAAGGAGTCTCTGACTCAAGTAGGTTGTGTAAGTGGTGTGTGGTGTTGTGTGACCAGTAGGTTGTGTATGGTGTGTGTGGTGTTCTCTGACCAGTGGGTTGTGTATGGTGTGGGTGGTGTTGTCTGACCAGTAGGTTGTGTATGGTGTGTGTGGTGTTGTCTGACCAGCAGGTTGTGTATGGTGTGTGTGGTGTTGTCTGACCAGTAGGTCGTGTATGGGGTGTGTGGTTTTCTTTGACCAGTAGGTTGTGTATGGTGTGTGTGGTGTTGTCTGACCAGCAGGTCGTGTATGGGGTGTGTGGGGTTGTCTGACCAGCAGGTCGTGTATGGGGTGTGTGGGGTTGTCTGACCAGCAGGTCGTGTATGGGGTGTGTGGTGTTGTCCATTATATTGAGCAGCTTGTGCAACATCCTCCACTCCAGACCCAGCTCTGGCTGCTTTACCCATCAGAGAAGAGCGGTGCATTGACTGACTCACCCGCAGGAAGGCGTCGAGGGATCCGTTCTCCATGTACTCTGTGATGATCATCACCGGCTTACCTGTGGTGGGGAACAAAGAAGAGAAAAGGAAAAAAAGCCACATTAGACAAATTAGAAAGCATGGTCCAAGAAAAATAAGATTGACCAGGAATGTGTCCATTTTTTTTATTTTTCCAGTTTCCGTCAGTGAGACGGGGGTGGAGGGCCCTCCGTCTCCTTAGGAATGCGTCCGTCATTCCGCTCTAAATCAACCCGTGCTGACAGATCCCTGCATGTGTTGTGTGTGTGAGTGTGTGTGAGTGTGTGTGTGTGTGTGTGTGTCACCGAGACTGGGGAAAATCTATGTTTACTTTGCTGTGTTAGGAGATAATCTGCATCTGGAGTTCTTATTTAGTCATTACATGCTTTGTCTGTCATATCTCTAGACTGCCAATGATGAGGTATAACTTAGCAAGTTATGACTGAAAATCACATAGTACATTTTTTGTTCAACCTTTTGTTCAACCTCTTTGTTCAGATGTGGCTGACAGAGGACATTCTGACTGTCTGTGACTGCACATGGACATTAGAGAGTCCAGGTCCTGAGGAAGGTTCCGGAGAAGTCGGCAGTGTTCTTGATCTGCAATGGCTCTGGGCCTGTCTTCCTGGCAGTCAGTCTCTCACTCCCTTCCCCTCATCCCTCGTTTATATCTTTCCTTCCTTTCTTTCTTTCCTCGCTTTTCTCTTCCCAGCCTATTTGATGACTCTACAAGGATCATTCAAACATCTGGCTGAGGAGCATTTGTTTCTCTCCCTCTCTCCCTCCCTCACTCTCTCTCTCTCTATATATCTCTCAGTCCAGAGCAGCTGCCCGCAGTGGTGATAAATCCATGCCACAGTGATTTGGCCTTTGTCTGTGAGAGCAGGCAGAGCGCATTAGGACAAGCTGTAGAGCCAGAGTAGTGAGGAGTAAAGTCTCTGTTTCCTTCCACTCCTCCTGTCTTTCGTGACGAGTGTGTGTGTGTGTGTGTGTGTGCGCATCTGGGGACAGGAACAGATGAGGCGGAAGAACCGGAGTAAGGCCACCATCCAGACGCTCATAGGCTCTCACTGAGGGTAAACCATGGCTGCTCTGGGTATACCTCTCTGCCCCCATGACCCCTACACTGTCCCCAGCAAGCCAGCCAGCCTGAAAATCCTCTCGCTCTCTCTTTTTCTCTCCCCCTCTCTTTCTCTCTCTCTATCCCTGTCTTTCTCTCTCTCTCTCCCTCTCTCTCTCACTGGCACCTCCTCTTTCTCACACTCCGTCCCTTCTCTTTCTGTCCTCCAGCTCATTAGCATGTGTGTGTGTGTGTGAGAGAGTATATGTGCATGTGAGATCCAGTACGTGTGTTTATCTGTGGGTGTGTGTGTGTGTGTGTGTGTGTGTGTGTTTATCTGCGTGTGTGTGTGTGTGTGTGTGTGTGTGTGTGTGTGTGTGTGTGGTCTGTGTGTATGTGTGTTTACTGAATACATCCACTGCTCCGGGCTATCAAGGCCTGCATTCCAGAATTACCTGCCAGTCACCGGGGAGACAAGTCGGCACTATGGTAACGCTCACCCATTTGGAAGTGGGAGGAGGAGGGGAAGTTGAGTTTGACAATAGAGCACACACACGTACACACACACACACACACACACACACACGCACGCACACACACACACACACACACACACACACACACACATACACACACAGACCTCCTCCACCTCCAAGGCATGGCTCTAATGCTCAAGCGGTGGTTTCATTATGCAAATGCAATCACCCATTTAGCTGCCACGTATCAAAGACAGTGCCCACATCGCCCACTGGCCCCTCGGCTCCTCCTGGGGGGCGGGGGGCACTGGCATCCTCTGCCTGGCACTCTCTCTCTCTCCCTCTCTTCCTCTAACTCCCTCTTTCTCTCTCTACCTTTCTTAAATGTGCTCTCTCTCTCTCTCTCTCTCTTTCTATCCTTCTCTTCCTTTGGCTTTGTCTCCTTGCCTGTGGCTCGGGGCGTTCTGTCTTTATTTATTTAGGACACTTTCAACATCATTAGGAATTTAACATCTTTAATTGGCCTTGCTGGAGACAGAGATGGGAAGGGAGAAGGGGGCGGCCATGGTGTGTTTACAAAGACAATTACACTCCACAGTCTTCCCAGGGAAAGAGTTTATGAGAGAGAGAGAGAGAGAGAGAGAGAGAGAGAGAGAGAGAGAGAGAGACACAGAGAGAGAGAGAGAGAGAGGGAGAGAGAGAGAGAGAAAGAGAATGAGGGAGAGAGAGAAAGAGAGGGAGAGAGAGAGAGAGGGACGACACTATTGTTAATAAATACCCTAGAGCTGGAGCTAGTGAAGAGCTGGAGCACTAGGAGAGGTACTACAGGGCTTGCTGACTGCTGCTCACACCTCCTCTGCTCCCTCTTTTTTCATTCTTTTTTTCTTCCTCCCCCCTCACACACACACGTACCCTCTCTTCCCTCTTTTCTTTGTAGCCCATCTGCCGACACTGTCCAAGCTCATACATCATCCCTGCCTAGGGTCTGTGTGTGTGTAAGGGGGGTGGGGGCTGCCAAGGCTGTCCACAGCCATCCGACAGCCAATGGGGCTGTCCACATGTTCGCTTTGACTCTTTCCCTGTCTCCCAAAGAGGTTTTCTCTAGACACACACACACCACTACACCTCTCCCCTCTTGATGAGAAGGAGAAGCGAAACACACACACACACACACATCTCTAAGCTGTCTTCTCCTAGCACCACTGCTGAAACATCTGACACTGAGTAAGCCATCATCGAGGGAGAGAAGAGAGGGATAATGGGACAGAGAGATTGGGCGAGAAAGAAAGAGCGAGAGAGAGAGTGAGGCTGTCTGCTGCAGATTTCTGCCACTGGCCACCATCGCTGCTCTCTCTTACCCTCACTCACTCACCTGTATGTTTGTTTATTTATTTATTTATTAACACATTTATTTATTTATACTCCGTTTTTAAATGTAAGTGGTAGGCGTCTCTCGATCGATGAAAAAGGAAATTAAAAAGTCTTGATGTAACTGCCAACCTGCCAACTCCCCCCCCGACCCCCAGCCCATTATAAAGGACGAGGCTTTGATCTTCATCAGCTCTGAATGGCGTCCTGCGTCATCTTTCTCCCATGGGCCAAGAGAATTTATGTGCAGCAGAAAGCTAAGGGGGGGGATGATAATTTAAAACCCTCTAGGGGGAGAGGCTCGATTTAATCTTTAAACTAAAACAACAGCCTAGGCGATTTACTGCATTATGACAATGGATAGGATATGAGAGACTACGCCAGGCCTGTAGAACACATGGTGCACACTGCACACACACACACCACACACACACACACACACACACACAGCTCATGGGGAGTAATTAGAGATGTTTTCGTTTGGATTATGTCTGCTCTTGTATGTGTCATGTTCGTTTTTAGAAATTTTCACTGCTCGTTATATGTGTTTATGTGCTTCGTCTAAGCCATCAACAGCAGTATACGTAAATCAGTGAACTACGTCAACACATTTAAATGCACATAACTTTGATGAGACCCTCTAACTGTGTGGGGGGAATGGAGGCTTTGCTAACGTAGAAGTGCATGCCTGACTGTGGAGGCCAGTTGTTGATTGCCTTACCACGTTAGAGTATTAAGTCATTGCATTCATAACAACCCATTTAATTCTCACAGTATTAATAGAACATAAGATCAATCTATTGTTTCATCATGATGTCACTTCCTGTTTTCCTGAGCACTCACATTTGGTGACCACTCCCTCCAGGCGAATGATGTTGGGGTGGTCGAACTGGCCCATGATGCTCGCCTCGGACAGGAAGTCCCGCCTCTGCTTGTCTGTGTAGCCCGCCTTCAGTGTTTTGATGGCCACACAGATCTCCCGCTTCCCTGGCATCTTCAGACGCCCACTACACACCTCACCAAACTCTCCTGAAATAAACACACACACACACACATATTTGAATATAATACATGGATGCATGTGTTATATCATACAGAAAGGTAACGTTTGTGACTGAAATAATTTACAGTTGTAATTGAAAGCATCTACGTAATCACATTTCAAAACCAACTAAAAACTGTAAGAAATGTATTCTATTATGTTAGCCTCAAAAGTATCCATCTGTGGCCCTCTGAGGCCGACCAGAGAAGAAAGGAGGACATGCAAACACTGGGCTTCTCACCGATGCCGATGACCTTTTCAATCTTAATGCAGGACGCATCAATCTCCTTGGCAAACTCGCGCACGGCTTGGTTGGGGTCCTCGTAGGTGAATGGTCCACGTATATCCTCACTCCTGTGTGTGTGTGTGTGTGTGTGCGTGTGTGAGGGAGGAAAGAATCAGAGTCAGATGACCTGATGAATACAAACACCTGCTTCCCATTCTGCACTCATCCTGTTGCCTCTGTCTGTTGCGCACACACACACACACACACACACACACACACCACACACGAACACATACACACACAGAGACCAGCACTCTAGATAGCTGACCCTTTTCTTAAGCAAGGAGGAAGACGTGGGGGGAAATGAAGAGAGGGGAGAGGAGAGAAGAGAGAGGAGAGGACAGGAGAGAGGAGAGTACAGGAGGAGAGGAGAGGAGGAGAGAGTGTAGAGGAGGAGAGGTGAAGAGAGGAGCAGGGGAGGAAGAGGAGGAGAGGAGCAGAGCAAAGAGAGAGAGAGTGAGGCGTACCTGGATGAGGTGTTTCTCCTCGTCTGAGTCTTGCTTGGCTTTGCTGTACTTGCTCCTCCTATTGAGATAGAAGAGAGAGACCGAGACAGACTGGTGATTTAACTGCACAGCTGAGAGCACACGATAAACGCTCTCTCTGTCTGTTTGGATGGAAGATGATAGGCTTGGCTATTCAGTAACCCTGTGTGAGTG
>NC_137923.1:9519604-9527104 GCF_963457725.1 Sprattus sprattus
AACACAGGCAGACAGAAGGGGAGATAAAGAGAGAGAGAGAGGCAGGGGAAAAAAGAGGTTAGAACGTTGGAAGAGATTCCCAGTGGCTTCGGAGCTTCTGGTCATGTTACGGGGGCCCCAGACAAACAAATGGGCCCAATAAAGCAATAAAACCATATCGGCCCCAACCCCATTCCAGACTCGTCAGGGAGGGAGGGAGGGAGGGAGCTGGAGATGGCTGCAGGGGGGGGTGGAGGTGGTAACCAGGGCAGATTTTCCATCACTGAGGCTAGTCGATTAGAACGACATCTGATCAATGGAGGCTCTGGCTCCACTCACAAAGGGCCCGATTCACGGGGCCTCGGCTCTTGGCCCGCCTCGCGGCCGGCCCTGCCGGTAATTACGGACCCCTTCTTCTGGGAAACAGATCAGGGCAACGGAGTCTTTAGCCCTGTATGCCTTATTACTCCGGCACGCCGGGGAGATACAGTCATATGGGGCAGAAGGGGGGGTTAAAAACAGCCCTGTGCCTTATCTGTAATCTATATGGCTTCATCAGGTGCCCACCCCCCACCACACCGGATCCGCTGTGGGAGCTGGAATTGGGCCCTCGAGCCGAATTTGCCGTTGCATCCATTCTAGTGGTGGTGATAGCAGAGGTGCTCTTAACAGGAAAAAATGTTTGTGTGTGTGTGTGTGTATGTAGGGGGTGGGTGGGGGGGGGGGGGGGGGATTCTGTCTGAGTAGTTTGTAGAGGGGACCTGTAAAGTCAGGCTGCTTTAGCGCAGATATACAGGAGGCCACAGTACTGACAGGAGGAGGTCTCTCAACAGACTAGGAGAGAGGGAGAGAGAGAGGGGAGAGAGAGAGCTGGGAGAGGAAGAAAGAGAAAGGGAGATAGAAAAGGAGACGGGGAGGGGAGAGAGACCCCCTGCAGCCAGACACAAAAAGCCCTTTTTTTTTTCCAAGTCCCACACTTCCTGAACAACCTGAAATTAAACACCCAGTAAAACTTTATACAACTCTCGACGCAAACAAATGTTTGCCCTGGAAAGAGCTTGTCTGCCCAGTTTCACACACACTCACACTCACACACACACACACACACACACACACACACAAGTATGTACGCTTGTTTTGAATACACATGAGTTACAGACAGCTGTTCTGACAACGCCAATTCTAGCCTGCAGTCTATCCCTGAACGAGTGGAGACAAATCACTCTCATATTTCTGCTCAGGACTCAGGACTGTGTGTGTGTCAGAGTGACCCAGTTTGGAGTAGAGGACTGGAGTAACACAATCTCCACAATTGTGTCCAGTATCCCAGAGAAGACAATGAACACCAGCGCGCCACATAAGCACATCTGCGAGGCATTAGCACACGTCAGCGCATTGGATTCCTCTGATCACAACTATCACATACCTTTGAAACACACAACCAATGCATTCCTCAGACACACACATACACACACACACACACACACACACACACACACACAATCTATATACATATACACACACGTATGCACACACACACACCAGACTTTCACGCCACCCTTCTGATTATGACATCCTGACACCAAGAGTCACCTATCCAAACACACACACACACACACACCAAACACCAAACACACACTCACCAGCCTGGTTGGTGGTCACGGTGACGGACACAGCCTGCTGTGGGCCGGGGCTCTGAGTGGAGACCCCGTTGACGGCCCAGATCTCGAAGGTGTAGTTGGTGTGGGCCTGCAGGTCTGTGATGGAGACGCGGGTGGTGCGCAGGCTCAGCTGCTGGGGCGAGTAGTGCACGGTGTTCCCGCACGGCTGGCAGGTCCTCTTGGGTCCCGGGGCCGGGCCCGGACCGCACCGCTTGCACACCACGTTGTAGGCCAGGTCCACACGGCCGCCGGAAGTGGCTGGCGCGGTCCACTCCAGGTTCACCGATGTCTCGTTCACGTTGGAGATTAGGTTCTGGGGAGCTGTCGGAGGTTCTGGGAGAGGGGTAAGGGACACAAATGTATGTCAAAGTATTGTTGTTTACATTTTGTTTTCCATTCATCTTTAATATCCATCAGCACTGCTATATTATTGTAAATACAATCGCATTTTATTTATGTTTATTTATTTGTCTTTGCTGCTATGATTTTCAAAAAGTCTTTTGTGGCGATACACATATGACACATTCCAAGAGTATTTAATTTGATTCAGTACAACACTACACACACAAACACACACACACTCACATGAATATTTATTACAAAGCTATGTCAGATGCATAAACACAACACACATACACACACTCTGACACAAAAGACGTGGCACATGAACATAAACATAAACATGTCCCAAACACACACCCCGCTGACACCCTGTGTAGTGACGCAAGTGTTCCGAGCTGTTTGCCTCTGCGGTGTCTCTGTAAAGACTGCGCGGCCGAGTTTAGGGATAATTAAGTTTATGGTAAGATGCCGCTACATGGAGCCAAACAGTGTTTGCTTTGGGGAAGGAGAATTTCCCAGTGGCACTCAACAAGACCGGCTAATAGCACCGGAGAGAGAGAGAATGAGAGAGAGACAGAGAAAGAGAGAGAGAAGAAGACAAAAGAAATACAGAACCAAAGATAGTGGGTGGGAGAAATAGATAGAGAGAGGAAAGTAGGAAGAGAGAGATGATTACATCTCCGTAATTGAGGATTGCAGTGATAGCGATCTCGCGGATGCTAATTCGTTTGCCCTCTGTGCCACTCTCAGTTTAACGCAGACACGCTCCGCTAATCGAAGACCGGTCAAACGGAATTGTGAACAGCACGCCTTCTCTTTCTCTCTCTCTCTCTCTCTCTCTCTCTCTCTCTCTCTCTCTCTCTCTCACAGAATTGCTCTTGTGCTCGTCGTCACAGCCAGCGAAGGCTCCCTCCGGGTCAACATCACATCAAATGTGTATTAAATAAACTCCAATCACACATTCAGAGTTTAGCATCAGTAAGTACCAGCAAATCAACACCCTAAAACACTTTACTGAGAGCCACACAGACACACACTACACAAACACACACACACACAACACACACACACACACACACACACACACACACACACACACACACACACACACACACAATGATAATGGAATCGTTTAGAGTGAGAAAGAGGGAAAGAAACTCTGTCTGGAAAGGTCTGACCCAGGTGTGTGTGTGTGTGTGTGTGTGTGTGTGTGTGTGTGTACGATATGATTCATTGGAGGAGAAACTGGTGACCCTGGTGTGGGTGGGATATGATTCAGCTGCAGGGACACTGCCTGAACTCTCTATCCTTTTCTCTCTCCTTTTCCTCCTTCCTCATTCTCTCCCTCTCTTTCTCTCCACCACCCTACCCTGCACTATCTCTCCTCACCCTGTGTCAGTCTGTCGGCAGGGGCCGCCCTGGCCCATAGCAACACTGGGAGTTGAGTCAGTGGCTAAGAGCCAGTGGCGTTGACTTGACAGCGGCTGATTAAGTCTATCAGCTTCAGTGCATTTTAATATCGCAAGGTGAGAGGGAACCCAGGGTCAATGCGCTTTACTCTCTCTCTCTTGCTCTCCTTCTTCTCTTTATATCTCTCTCTTTCTCCCTTCTTCTCTCTATCTTTCTCCCTTATTCTCTTTATCTCTCCCTTTTTCTCTCTATCTTTCTCTTCTCTTCCCCTCTACACTCTCTTTCTCCATTCTTCTCTCTATCTTTCTTTTCTTTTCCCCTCTTCTCTCTCGCAAACAGTCTCTCTCTCTTTCTCCTTTTTTCTCTATCTTCCTCTTCCCTTCCCTGCCACTCTCAACCAGGGTCAACACGCTTTACTCCCTCTCTCTTTCTCAATTCTTTCTTGATCTTTCTCTTTTCTTCCCCTCTCTCTGCTCTGCTCTTGTCTATTGTTTTTCTCCCTATCCCCTCCATCCCAGGTAGGTGATTGTGAGGCACAGTATGTGAGACAGACACAGTATGTGTGTGAGTGGGTGTGTGCGAGTGAGGCTTACTGTGCTGTCAGTCATACCTGTGAGGGCTCCATTAGTAACTCTGTGTCTGTGGGATAATGTGGTCCTGTGCGCACACTCCCATCTAAACTACGTGTCAGTTGAAGAGGTGTATGTATGTATGAGTGTGTTTCTTAATGTATGTGGTGTCTGAAAATGGATTGCATGCCATGTGTACATGTGTGTGTCCGTGCACACTAACTATGTGTGCGCAGAAATCAATGTTTGCAAATGAGTGTGTGTGTGTGTGTGTATGTGCGTGTGCGTGTGCTTGTGTGTGTGTGTGTGTGTGTCTGCGGTCTATCTGTGTGATTATACTGCGGAAGCTGGGTGATAACATTATGATTAACCTTCAGTCCCCGCAGCTCATGGTTCAGGCATGTACCTGTCAACTCCCGCAGTTAAACCTCCCTCACACACACACACACACACACACACACACTTCGTCTTATCACTGCTGGGAGTCCCCTGGGGCCCCACCACAACACACACATCAATCCTGAGTCATTCCCCACAAACACACACACACACACACACACACACACAAAAACACACACACACACCCCTTCCTATCCCACACTCTGTGCATACATGTTATTTTTAGCAGCGTAGCTTCCTGGTCAATAGTAATAAGCACTGGAAGGTAAACAGCTTCAGGAAGTGCAAAGTCAGGGTCAGACGTGCCCTTCAAAGCCTTTCTGAGCCCTTGTCAGGATTACAAAACCAGCCCACAACAATACAAAAGGTAGAGAAAAAAAGACACACTTCACTTTATGAAGACTTGCTCACTTAAAATGTCTTAACAGGAGTTCAAAGGCGCACACGTTTCTGGAGTTCATTAAAAGTTCCCTATCAACACCTGAGGCAAGTCGACTCCAGCCCTCCACCCTACTCGGTAGGATAGGTGCTTATTTAACTCAACAGTCATGCGTGTCTGACATTGTTATTAGAGGCTAGGCTGATTTGGCCCAGGTGTGCGCCGAGACTGAGTCAGTCATGACCTCATCTGCGTTGACATGACATCATTTCTCCGGAGACTTTCATATACAAGCTCGCCTAGCTTTGTCATCCCGGGACTGATAGTGATAAATACAATGCCAGGGAATTTCTGTTCATTCACGATGACAGAATCCAAAACAATCCAAATGTACGCTAAGACATTGTTCTTTAACGGTGGAAATAAAGAACAGAGCACTCCGGGGGTATACGACTTTGAGTACATTTATATGGTAACCAAAAAAACAAATGTACCTTAAGAGCTAGAATTAACTTTGACAGTTATCAGCCTACTGCAGTTTTAAAACAACCCTGAAACAGTTAAGTACAGACAAACAACTGTAAAGTTAATGTCTTCTGGTGTACCCTGAGATGAGTGTGCAGTCAGTGTATGTGTGTTTGGGAGAGAACATTGTGTGGTTGTAACATTATCAGCAGGGGTAGGCTACTCACGTGTGCAGGGCATGGAGGCTGGGTCTGTCTCGGCACGGAAGAAGCCCTTATCGCAGGCACAGGATGTGGAGCCCTCGCTCACTGAGTAGCTGTGTGGGGGACACTTGGCGCAGCTGTCATCGGTGGACAAGGCCCGGTAGTAGCCAACCTTACAGGCTGTAAATGGAGACAGAGAGACAAAGACGTCATTCTATAATAATAACAACAACAGCATAAATAACAACATCACTACTGATATTAATGATACCTGGCGGTGTGCTACAAGAGGCAGACTCGGACAAAGACAGACAGTGGATAAGGTCATAAGGTCATAAGGTCATTGTTGTCTCCTTATTTTCCCTTTCTCTCACATGTAGGCTACATTTACAGTGATCTTCTTTTGATCTTAGAATGGCTTTTAGTATTTACTAGTATGTATATCCTCTACGCCTGTTCCCATGGTAACTGCTTGGGAAACGCTCTTGTGCCATTATAGTAATAAAGCTTGGTTAAATTTGACTTTGAAAGAGAGACACAGAGAAGTGGTCAGAAAGGCAAAAGAGAGAAGGAGAGAGAGAGAGAGAGAGACACAGGGAGAGACAGATAGAGATGACATTACATGACTATAGCTTGCGACATCTGGGTAAACAACCCTGGTTCCAATCCCCCCCCCCCCCCCTCCAAACCAGCGTGTGGTAAGCACAGAGGTTTTTTTTCTGGCATTTGTTCTCAGTTGAGCTCCCAGCCTATTCTCTCCACCCTCCCAACACTTCAGACACAGGGCCCAAACGCCCAAGCGCAGGGCTCGCCCGCGGCCCGGTTAGCTCATGGCTCCAGCACCATGGTGGGGGCCCGCGGAGGAATGTCTGAATGAGAGGGAGAACCGCGGCGGTTTTATGGCACTGTAATCACCAGAGGAAGTGATACCAGAGGAATGCCTGTCTGTCTTTTAACCCTAACACCCAAAACCTCCCCGAGCTCCAGATGAATGCAAGACAACAATAAACCGAAGGATTCCCTCTGTGTATGTGTGTGTGTGTGTGTGTGTGTGTGTGCACGCGTGTGTGTGTGTGTGCGTGTGTGTGTGTGTGTGTGTGTGTGTGTCGGTCATTTCTTCCACTAAAGTTTTTTTTTCTGTTTGTTTGTGCTGTGTGATTTTCCATCGTGCCTTCCTAGCAGTGGACATGTCCAGTTGTTTGCCATTTCCTCTCCGCTCTCTTTCTCTTCGGTTAACACACACAGACACACACACACACACAAACTGTACTTAACAGCAATCACACACACACACACCCTCTAATATCACCGGCACCGTGACAAAGGAATGCTTTGAGGGCTTTTATTGATGTACTTTACAGCCCCATCGATACTGGCACAAACTCTGATAGCACACAAGCGCTATGAACATGAACATGCACCAGCACCAACACTAACGCAGTGTTTGCTATTTATGGCCCCACACCGGGCGCTTTATCGATTTATGCCTTTGCTCATTTCTTTCCCATTTTACTGCCACTCTTTCTGTCGGCAGAGTCGGCTCACTAAGTGCCCCCCGCCAGGGCACGGTGGCTCGGCACCCAGGAGATCCCAGCAGGGCGTCTCACGGCACCGACACCTACCAGCTTTTAGCCTAGTGCACGTACACTGCAAAAATGCTTTTCTAACCTAGTGTTATTACTCTTATATTGAGATGAAAAAATCTAGTTGGTCTTGTTTCTAGCTAAATTGTACTTACCTAGTGCTCTTTGGTAAGGTTATTTTTGCCTATTTCAAGCAAATATTACTTATTTTAAGAAATCTTAACAAGCAAATTTGGCTGCCAGTGCGTTAAGCAAATTTGGCTTAAAACAAGCAAATTTGGCTGCCAGTGCGTTAAGCAAATTTGGCTTGTTAAGATTTCTTTAAATAAGTAATATTTGCTTGAAATAGGCAAAAATAACCTTACCAAAGAGCACTAGGTAAGTACAATTTAGCTAGAAACAAGACCAACTAGATTTTTTCATCTCAATATAAGAGTAATAACACTAGGTTAGAAAAGCATTTTTGCAGTGTATAAAAATACAACAACCAAAAACTAAAATATATATAAC
>NC_137923.1:9532104-9592815 GCF_963457725.1 Sprattus sprattus
ACAACGCCCCCCTACACACACACACACAAACACATACAAACAGACACACGCCCTTCCAGCCCCCTGCCGGCAGATTCCTGAGTGTGTGACGGACAGCGGCTCCACCTCAACCCCAAGAGCTGGACCCCAGCCCAGGAATGCGGGTGCCCAGGGAGGGGTGTGGCGCGGCAGGTGATGGAAGAGTGACGGCCCCCCTCCTTCTCCAGCAGCCGCTCAGTAGGAGTGTGTGTGTGTGTGTGTGTGTGTGTGTGTGTGTGTGGTGGGGGGGTTCTGGGGGTGGACAAGCAGCAGGGCCACGGAGGTAAACACTTGCAGATATGCAGCTCATTGTCTCTCTCTCTCTTTCCCCCTCCCTCTATCTCTCTCTCTCCCTCCCTACTTCTCCTGCCCAGAAAGAAACAAAAACTCAAGACGAAGCAAGAAGACGAGCAGAAGCTGAGCCTGGAGGAGTGGAAGCAGCTCACATTCCTCTACATTTCCCCTCTGATTAAAACTGGGCTGTGTGTGTATGTGTGTGTGTGGGTGTGTGTTTGTGTGTGTGTGTGTGTGCGTGCGTGTGCGAGTGAGTGTGAATGCGTGTGTGTGTGTGATATTTTTGTGAATGTGTGTGTGTTGTTTAGTCCACATACATACAACCCCTCTCCCTCCTTCTTCTTCCTGTTCGCTTCTCGTCTCTCTATCCAGCGAGTGTCTGTGTTGGTAATGGTCGAGCGACGGAGGGCACTATGACATTGTTCTCCCATTGCAATGCAAAATGTCTTTTTTTTTCTAAAATTGAACTCAATCACAAATCTGGCCCTTGTTCAAGTTCCTGCAATTTTCAAAGGTCTGCCATTTTTTTGGGGGCCTGTACTGTCTCTTTCAACGCAGTCCTCCTGCTGACTGCGCCCAGAGAGAATGAAACGAAAGACAGAGAAGTGAGAGAGAGAAGAGAGTGAGGAAAAGGAGGAGAGAGAGGAGAGAAGAGAGGAGAGCCAGAGACTAAGGTACTGGGGGATGGAAACAGTTTCGCTTATGATCTTTTTTTTCTCCAGCACAAACAGTGTATTCTTTTTTTGCCGGTGTGTGTTTGTGTCCATATGGGCAGGATCACAGCACACGTACTTTATTAAATCTCTGGACTGACTGGGGCCCTCACGTCCTGACCGAGGAACGACTCCAGACTTTTTTTTATTTCCCTTTCTTCTGCTCTGTTGGCGAAATTCCTTTAAGACACAACAGTTTCTCCTCCTGAGAAAAGCAACTCTCCTTTCCCTTCTTCTCTCTTCTCCTCTCCTCTAATCTCCTCCCTTCTCCTCTCTCCTCTCTTTTCTTTCCCTTTCCTGCCCGGAGCGCATACTGTTCATTAGTTTGTCTGTGGCGGGCTCTGCATGGGTTGAGGTCTTAAGTGGTATCCTCTCTCTCTCTCTCTCCCTCTCCCTCTCTTTCTGTTTTAAGAAGAACCCTCCTCTCTCTGTCTCTCAATTCAATTCAATTCAAATGAGCCTTACTGCCATGACAATATTTTTGTATTGCCAAATCAAAAACATTTAAACAGGGTTTACATATGGACTACAAAGATATGGCAACCATAGGTATAGGCATGATGTGGGTAGATATATGCACCTCTCTCTCTCTGCTGATGAAATGAGATAAAGTGTGTCTGGTCCGGATCCCTCCGTGCCCTAGCCTCATGTGTACCAGGCGGAGCTCCCTATGGCCGCCACTAACTAATAGTACTGTGCTGCTGGAAGCCCTGGCCTGGCTATGTGGGGACGTGGGTGTGAATTACAATTCTGTGCGTTGGGGCTACACTAGCCAGCAGGGGCTTTTGTGGTAGTTTTCAGCCCCCCCCCCCCCCCCCCCCCCACTCCGTCTGTTTCATTATTCTACCCATAGCCTCCACCTTACAGCTCTCTCTCTCCCTTGCTCCCTCACTCACTCACTCACTCACCCTCCACCTCATTCATCTCTCAATCTCTCCCTCGCTGTCTCACATGTTACTCAGTCTCCCCTTTACTGCTCCCCCTAACTTCCTTCACATTCTTTTTTTCCTCTCTTTCGCTCTTTCTCTCTCTTCTCCTCTCCTCCTCTTCCAGCTGGTGGGTGAGCTGGGCCTTGAGCTGAAGAATGGACTCAACACCACTGTGCCAGAGAGGGTCACGGCTACAGGGAGAGAGAGAGAGAGAGAAAGAGAGGGATGGAGAGGATAGGAGAGAGAGGGGGAGGAAGAGAGAAAAAGAAATATATATAGAGAGAGGGAGCGGGACAGAGAGACTGAGAGAGAGAGGAGAGGGAGCGGGACAGAGAGACTGAGAGAGAGAGAGAGAGAGAGAGAGAGGGAGAGGGAGCGGGACAGAGAGACTGAGAGAGAGAGAGAGAGAGAGAGAGCGAGAGAGAGAGAGAGGGAGCGGGACAGAGAGACTGAGAGAGAGAAAGAGAGAGAGAGAGAGAGAGAGAGAGAGAGAGAGAGGAGAGGGAGCGGGACAGAGAGACTGAGAGAGAGAGAGAGAGAGAGAGAGGAGAGGGAGAGGGAGGGCGAGAGAAAGGGGTGAGAGGGAGAAGGGCCTTATTGATTCAGCGAGCTTTTGACATGCTAATGTTCTTACTGACAGCTTCGGTCTCCCTCTTTCTCTCTCCTCTTTCCCTCTCTCCTCCCAGCCAAGGGCCTTCAAAGGGAGCCCGCCTGACAAAAGCGAGCGGGGAATGCGGAGGGCTGGCGGCTCATTGGCCAATCTGGTCTCTCCCGCTCGCCTCAGCAGCCTGCAGTGCAACCACGGGGCCGCAGACATGACGACCGTGTGGAGATGGAGAGCGGTGAAAATGAAACTGACTGCAGGAACTCAAACCAGAAGAGCTCAGTATAGTGGGCATCACAACACACAGTGTAGCGCAGTGAGCAAACACTGAGCAGCACAGCAAAGCACACCACCCAGCATAGCACAGTGCAGACAGCAGGACAGTACTGCACAGTACAGGAACAATAATCATTGAGTACAGCGGGATAGCTAAGAGTACAGCAGGACAGCACAGAGTACAGTAGGGTAGCATAGAATACAGTGGAATAGAATAGAGTACAGTAGGGTAGCATAGAATACAGCAGAATAGCATAGAATACAGCGGAATAGCATAGAGTATAGGAGGGTAGCATAGAGTACAGTAGGATAGCATAGAGCAGCAGTATATAACAGCAGAGTGTAGCCCTGTGCCTTTTGGTAGACTGTGCCCTGATGGAGCTCATTATTGCTCAGACCCAGTGACTGACTGGTAACACTGATACGCTCACACACCACTGGCTCTGTGCTGACAGATTACAGGAAAGCCTGCGACTCATTGACTTTCTTCAGGGGTCAACTCGCCACCAGCCCAGGAAGAGAGAGGTATGCCTGTGTGTGTGTGTGTGTGTGTGTGTGTGTGTGTGTGTGTGTGTGTGTGTGTGTGTGTGTGTATGTGTGTGTGTGTGCCTTTGAATAAGTGTGTGCTTTTGTGCCTATGTGTGTTTGAATAAATGTGTAAATGCCTGTGTGTGTGTGTGTGTGTGTGTGTGTGTGTGTGTGTGTGTGTGTGTGTGTGTGTGTGAGATAGCTAGCCGAGCGCTCGGGTCACCCTGTCCGGCCCCTGTGTCTGAGACGGGCGCTGCACTGCGCTGGGCTGGGCTGCGTGGCGGAGGTTATAGAGGAGGTGCTGAGAGAGGGGAAAGGGCCCAGGAGTCTGTGATTAATGTCCAGCTGCACACTCAAAGGGGAAGAGTGTCAACACCACCACCATGACGGCTGAATTACACACACACACACACACACACACACACACACACACACACACACACACACACACACACACACACACACACACACACACACACACACACACACACACACACACAAACACACACACACATACACCGAGGGCATGCAGGTCTGCAAACCTTATGTGTGTTTGTGAGGAGAGTTGAGGGAATGACTCAGAGAAGAGAAAAGTGAGGGTGTGTGTTTGTGTGTGTGTATGTGTATGTATATGTGTATGTACATGTGTGCATACCTTGTGTGTGTTTTAAGAGAGCCAGGAGACTGACTCAGGGAAGAGAAAAGAAAAGAGAAGTGTGTGTGTGTGTATGTGTGTGAGTGTGTGTGTGCTTGGCATTTTTCTTCCACATCAGGCGAGCACAAACTACAGCTCCATCTCTCCACATGCCACATGCGTTTTTTAGAGCAGAACGAGACGTTCTGGCAGAAATGCTGTTAACGACTACAGCAACAACGCCACCAGCCTGGGATGATTAAACATCTGAGATCCACAACTCCCCCCAGCCTCGACGTCAGCCTGCCCAGCTCGCTGCATGTCCTCGTGGGGGGACTCACGGCGCAGGGCTACTAACGGTCTGGAGCGAGCGGAGGGAACGTGTGCTGGAACCAAAACATTTACAGCAAGCAGCGAGCGTTCATAAATACGGCACTCTAAAATGACAGCTGTGGAGACACACACTAACACACACACACACACACACACACACACACACATACACAAGGACATGCATGTGCACACGCATAACACACACATACTGAAGGGCTTTCCTACATAAAAAGATTGTGGGCTCACTCTCAATGGTACCAAATGAAAACAGCATCTGCTTGCCCTCCACACACACACACACACACACACACACACACACACACACACGCACACGCACACACCCCTCCCTCTCTCAGCCCTGGCCTAAACTCCATACTAAACAGCCTGGTTGCTGAGCGGCAGGACTAAGGGCTGAAGTGTGGCACTTGCAGCTCCTGTCAAAAGCAGGCAGACAAGCAGGCCTCGCCTCGCCTCCTAATCGCCGGTATTAGCATCCGCCGGGCTCTCCGGCTCTCCAAATAATTACCGGTATTAATGCCCTTTGTTCAGGTCGGCGGTGCAGCCCCTCCAGTGCAATTACCAGCCTCGCCACAGCATTGTGAGAGAGAGAGGAGCCACGGGCCCCCCAAAAAAAACCTTATTACCCCATCCATCTCTGAAACCCCCCACCACGCACACACACTCACACACACACACTCACACACTCACACACACACACACACACACACACTCACACACTCTCACACACACTCACACACACACTCACACACACACACTCACACACTCTCACACACACACACACACACACACACACACACACACACACACACACACTTGCGCGCATGTTTGTATCCGATCAGACGGTCTGAGCTGCCACTCCTGACTAACTGGCATCTGCTAACTGACATCCTGTCAGATATGGTGAAGGAGATGTTGGGGGAAACCAGGCATTAGCTAAGCCCATAGGCCTCTCTCGCACACACACACACACACACCCACACACACACACACACACACACACACACACACTGCTCAGGCTTTAACTAGAGAGAACAAGATGAAATATTTTCAATTCACTGGCACATCTCAGAAAATTGTTCCAGTCTAAACTATGTTGTTTCCATCTGCAGAGTCATTACGCACCAAATCCCAAGGCACAATTGCCTTTTTACCTGCTTAGGACAACAGAATAGACTCTGACAGCCTCATTTTGTGTGAAATACCCAATCTGAATATTCATAATGATCATTAAGTTAAGTATTCATAGTGAGTGGAAGGGGGGGGGGGTGGAAAAGGACAAACATCATTTAAAGGCACATTAGCTTCCTCACAGATCCATCTGGCCTGTTTGTCTGGAGAGTCTTTTGGCACAGCACTAATCAGGGACAAAGACACAGCACTGCGCGCTGATGGGGACTGTCAAGCTGAACATGCCCCTGGCACCCAGAACGCATCAACGCACTCCGAGACTCTTTGGCTTAAAAGGGAGGGATGGGCGCACCACCCCACCCCACCTCTGTGTCTTAACCCCCCCCCCCCCCCTCACTCCCTCTGCTGGGTGCCGCTCCCCCGACTCTCCCCGCCGACACTTGCTCCAGTTGATCTTTGACCCAGCCTCAGTGTCCAATGAGAGGACAGGAGGACTGAGCGCAGAGAATTGTAGAGGGGGCCAAATGCTAACCATTGGGGAGGGTGCAAAGACACACACACACACACACAGACACAAACACACACACACACAAACACACACACACACCATTTGATGGACATCTTGTCAAATGAACGTTAACCTCCGCCGCGGAGCCTCAATGCGCAGTGCAGGCTCAATGGACAGGCGGGTTAATAAGAGACAGTCAGAGGCTCATTTCACAGAGAGTCAACAGGCGCAACACAAGTTCTTCCCAATGAGTCCCTGTCTTGTCCGAAAGGACCTAATGAGGTCCTTTTCTCAGGGGAAGACTGGGAGACAGCGGGTCCAAAAGGGGGATACAGGGGCAGCAGTGAGGTTAGCGAGAGAGCCAGCAAGGCCTCAGTCAAGCCCGGCCTTTATTAATGAGTGTCTGGCAAAGAGCTCACGGAGATACTAATCAAATGATCATTAAAACACCACAGGGAGACAAAGCACTGCTACAGCTAACCACATGGAGGCAGCGTGCTAATCTTTTTTCTGTGCTGTTCGGGGAAAGGGGGGGGAAACAGATTAAAATGCCATCAAATGTAGCTTTGTGGGTTCTCTGCATTCCACACTCATGTGTGAAATAATCCATCAACGCAAAGCTTGGAATGCACCCCGACACTGTTTAATTACTCTGTTATAATGCAATGCTTAAAGAGAGGCTAACAGTAGGGCATAATGCAGCACTCCCACAAGCTGCTTGCTGTATAGTGGCACAGTATAATGTCTGCTAGCTTAGCAGGTGCTGGGCGCTAGCGCTGGGTGGGGCAGAGGTCTCCAGAAAACACTCCCCAGGTGGCAGCCAGCTCCAGAGCGGTTCTGGACCTGATCTGGGCCAGTGTGTGCCCCTAGTTTGGCCTTTGAGGTTCCTGACGGCACTTGCCTGAAGCCAAAGGCACACACACACACACACACACACACACACACACACACACACACACACACATACACACATACGGGTCCATGGCAGACACGGCACCAGGCCCATCCATCAAACCCTAGACAGCTGAAGGAGCGGGAGCTGTCAGGGACACTTCCCAACGTGAGTCACACACACAATGACAGACAGGATGGGGTCAAGGGGAACTCACACACACACACTTCTACACGCTCACACATTCACACACATACTTGCCTGCGCAGGCTCATATCCACACACACCCACACACATACATGCTGCAGAGATCAAATTAAAAATGCATGGAGAATTCACATTCTCATTATCATTCACCAGTGCTTGCCATCGTTCTCTCAGGCCTCCGAGCCCGGACACTGCACAAGAATAACGCCATTTGTGTGGGCCAAGGCTAGATCCAACCTCAAAACCTCCTGCACAGAGGGGCTCACAGAAAACTGAGCACCACACAAACACAACAACAACACACAATAACAACAACAACAACACAAAAGAGAACGAGAGCCTCATGGGATTAAAATGGGATCCTTCTGAAACAACAACAACAACAACGACAAAATGGCAATAACAACCAAGGGTACTCCATTCTGTGCCCGTAACTGGAGGAGGATGAGCTCAGTGGCTCGCCTATGGTGGAGGAGAGTGAGAGAACGGGGAGGATAGAGGAGGAGAGAGGAAGAGAAGAGTGTGGAATAGAGGAGAAGAGTGAGGGAGAAGGGAGGAAAGAAAATTGAAAGAAGAGGAGAGGCAAAGGGAGGGGGGAGGGGAAGGGGGAAAAGGCCGACAGCTTTTGGCGAGAACACTAACTTTGCTGCCTATGCATTTCATGGACATACGAAATATGCAAATGACAAATCTGCCAGAAATCAAAGGGCACCTTTCCGGCACTCTCTCCCATCATCCACACACCCCCCCCCCTTCTCTGTCTCTCACTCCATCCCTCTCTCTCCTCCCTCTCTATCCCTGTCTCCTCAGACAACTGATGTTCTCTCCTTTCAGAAGGGGATCGTGACAGGAATCAGCGTACGCGCCTCCCATCAAAAGCAGCCGCCCCAGAGAAAAGGCAGGGGGGATGAATATTCATACGGAGGCACATTGGCAAGCGCTGCCTATTGTCTCCCAGAAAAGAAGAGGAAGAGAAAATACACACACACACACGGCAGAGCACAACACACATCTGAATATGATGATGAGGCCCACACCTGCTCGTAATTATGACGGGACTGAGATAAACATGCAAGCTTTTTCTAATTAGACACATAGACAAGTACACACACACGCACACACACACACACACACACACACACACAAAAGCCTTACATAGTTGCACACAGGGGACACACTCACACAAATGCACACTGGTAGAAGCACACACACTGACATATAGACAAACACAAAGGACACAAAACCGGACAGCTCAAGATGTGATAAAGTCCTCCACTTCGAGGCTTGGCTTCCTCACACATAAGCTAGCAGCCCTCGTTGCATACTAAGCACAAGATTTTAGTTTGTTTTGTTATTGACTCAAAATCCTGAGTGGTTACACAGAGCTTGTGCTCTTCTTCTGTTTGTGTTGTTTTCATACGGTTCAGTTTCGAATCTTCATCTGTCTCGGCCTTCGCCTGTAAACAGCATTAAAACAGTCCAATGGGGGCACTGTCTCCTCCACAGCCTGGGTCTAAAGTCACTGCTCACTTAATCTGTACTAATTCACAGAACTTCATTTGCTCTCCATTCAAATGGACGCAAAAGCTTCGCTGTTAGGCCCAGACTCATTTGTCTTCCCAAATGAAGCCCAAAGTGGATTAAACTGTCCAACCTTTTCTCAATATCACTTATGAAAGCACTTATTTGCTTTTGATTGGAAGAGAGAGCGAGAAAGAGAGAGACTGTGTGTCTGTGAGTGCGCATGGCGATTTCTGGAAGGGGAAGAAGCACAGACTTCTGAAAACGGAGAGCCGCACTGCCCAGAATGCAGCCTTCCCAGCATGCCGTGCCCGTGCGGCGCCCTGGTGAGGCGTGACTTCCACCTCCGCTCTGCAGCAGATGAGCAGCGTGGGTACAGCTCGCACAAAAAGAGAAAAGAAAAAAGCACAAAGACAAAGGGAGAGAAGAGAAATAAAAGATAAAATCCGCTTGCCACATCTCCCCTATTCAAATTGAAACCACGGTCGATTGTGACGCCAGCGAACCTTCGCTCTCACCGGTTTCCGGGCATGCCCTGCTCGCCCGCAGCTGTCAAAACTTTGACGTCTTAATCAATCTCGGCCATGACCCCAGGGGGAGGGCGGTGGGGCGGATGGGCGGCGGGGTAAAGCCGGGGTGCACCTCTGACCCCGTCCTGTGTTCCTCACCTCGAACCCCTCACACCCCCGCCCTGCTCCCCGACACCCCAACAATTGGGACTAGGCTCCCTTTGACGCTCACGGGCCATGAGGCTTGTAGCCCTCCTGGCTTGTCAATAGGCCTTTCACTCAGGGGCCTCCAGGATACCCCATTGAACGCATCTGCACCCCCCCAACCCCCCCCCCCCCCCCCCTCCACCCAACTGAACCTCACACCCCCACCCTCAGGAGGAGCTTCTAAACCCCTTTGCTCACCTCCTCCTCTCTCTGTGGCCTTGTCTGCACACTTGGCCCTTTGCTAAACAGACAGTGAGCCCCCCTGTGTGAATGGGCAGGCTGGAAGAGAGAGAGAGACGGAGGGCACCTTTTGAACCCTTGTGTGCCTGCGAAGATGAGACTATCCCCAGGGAAAACGTGTGATGAGTTAATCTGCTGTGAAGGCCTGAGAGGGAGGAAGAGGGAGGAGGAGAGAAAGAGGAAGAGGGAGGAAGAGTTAGAGGGAGAGGGAGAGGGAGAGGGAGGAAGAGAGAAAGAGGAAGAGGGAGGAAGAGAGAGAGGGAGAGGGAGGAAGAGAGAAAGAGGAAGAGGGAGGAAGAGAGAAAGAGGGAGAGTGAGAGAGAGAGGGAGAGGGAGAGGGAGAGGGAGAGGGAGAGGGAGAGGGAGAGGGAGAGAGAGGGAGAGGGAGAGGGAGAGGGGCCTGTTCTGGTGCGGCACCAACATCTCTCATTAGTTGCTATACAGAACACTGAGAGCCCTTGAGGTAAACGTCTACCATAAGGCTTGCCACAAAGACGCAACATGCTAAGTGGAGCCCGTAACACCAGCAAGCCAAATGTTAATTGCAGAGGCTCTAGAAGGAAACATATACAAGGTGTTGTGGAGAGAACACGAGGCCCATTTGGGCTCAGAGAGAGAGCTCACAAAACGATCTACAAAATGGCGACTGTCTTTTTTTTCTTCCCTTAGTGAACAAGAAGGTAAGCAGCAGGAGGAACAAACTGTTGTCTGGCACTGCAGCAACATTGCACTCTATACAAAACGCGTGTTAACAAAAAGTCCAAATAGTTAATCTGCTAAAAAGCAGATAAGACAACAGAGAGATTGCCAAAAAAGGTCACAAAACTTGCATCAAATGAGGATAAAGTTCTCTTACCCTGGGCCAAAATCAACGCTCTTACATTCACAGTTCTTGCCGGATTTGCTGGACACTGTCCAGAGATTAAAAAGAAACCATAACCTCCGCTGTAAAGAGCACATACTAGCAAACCACATCTCATTCCTGTGCTGTTAGAAAGACACTTTAAACAGGCATAAATATCAGCCTCGCCGAGCAACAGCCCCTTATCTACCCTGCGTGTTAAAATACCACATTTATTGAGACACGGCGTGTTATCTCCAACAAGGGTTAAGCTGACTCGAGTCGAGCTTTCTCCCCCACGTATAACTCAGGCTCTCTCTCCCACGTATAACTCAGGCTCTCTCTCCCACGTAAAACTCAGGCTCTTTCTCTCCGTGCTACAATGTGCCACAAATGAGGGGGGCAGAGAGAGAGGAAGTTGGTGCATGCCACCCTTGCCTCACTTATAAAAGCCCCCCTTGGCCCGAGCGAAAAATGGTGGAGAGGCACCCCGAGACAGGCCCATTTTTCCCCCCTCTCTTCTCTGTCTCTGGCTTTCTCTCACTGCTACTTCCATCGCCTCCCACCCGGCGGCCTGCACAGTCCCACACAAGAATACACAAAGTGGGACCGCCTGCCGAGAGGACCAGTGCACCCCCCCCCCCCCCCCCCCCCCAACACACACACACACACACACACACACAGACACATACACCCCAACACCCCCTCTGGCCAGCCCGCAGGACCCCTAAATTACAGCCTGTATTTGTCATGCAATTAGCCTGCCCAGATAGCCACCATAAATAAAGCAGAGAGGAGCAGCAGAGAGCGGAGAGGGGAGGGGGCCGTTCATCACGCAGCCAAAGCTCTGACCCTCTTCTGGACCAGTCGGGTTTTTACGAGGGGGACGGAAAGAAGAGGGGGAAAAGAAAGAGAAGAAGAAGAGGAGGAGAGGAAGGGGGGTAAGGGGAAGCTATTTAAAACTGTCTGGGGCTGTACGGAATAACCCCCCTCCCTGGCACCTCCCCTTACCCCTACCCCTGCAAGCGGTCTTCATTCTGCACGGTGACCCCTGCATCACCCTAAAACTAGACCAACTCTCCATAACCGAAGAGCCCTGCTCATAGACATTGAGTATCGGGGTACACCAAGCTATGAGCAAGAGCAAGAGAGAGAGAGAGAGAGAGAGAGAGAGACGAGTGTTTTTCCAGAGAAAGATCATCTTTCAGACTCTCACAAACTCTCTCTCTGTCTTTCGTTTCTTCGTTTCTTCGGTTTACTCTGTAACAAGCCCTTCGTCTCCAGAGAGAAGGAGAGAAAGCGGGAGCTTAAAACTCATGATCTAATTACAGAGGATTCCGCCCGACACAAACCATGCGGCTGTTGCTCAAACAGAAAATAATTAGTGCAAATATTTTTTTCTTCACAAGCAGCTCCTCAGGGGGAGGTGTTTCTGATTTCAAACAGAGAGATCCATAATCACAGCCAGTGTGCCCCTAACTAGAAACACTGCCTCTAAATCCAGGGCTGCCAGGAAGTCCCCAGCTGTTCCTGTCTGTCTCACTTTAAACCATAATTGTTTCTGGGTGAGGAAATATAATGAAGTTGGGATTTAAAAAAAGATGTGTTTTCATTTTTGTTTATTTTTCTTTTTCTCACGTCTTTTTGCTCTTAATTGTATGCTGGTGGGTGATCATTACTGTGTTTAGGATGCCATGAATTACAAACGCAGTTTGCGGGGCCTGAGAGAGCTCCTCCTTATTTTAAAGGAGGGGAGGGAAGGGGATGGACTTCCCGCAACACAAAGGTAGTTCTTCTTTGCTGAAAGCACCCAGAAGGATTTTTTTTTTTTTTCATATTTATCTCATCCTAAATTCAGTTTGAGCAGCCAGCACTGAGGAAGAATAAGTGAACATCAGGGCCTTACCTTGGCAAGCTCCTGCCCTCTCCTCGAACCCTGGGTTGCACAGGCAGTTTCCAATGGGCACCAGCCACTCTCCATCAGCCCCGCAGTACATCTTGGGCACCTCGCGTTCCTCTGAGTTGTCCACGCAGGAGCCACGCACCTCCACTAGCGAGGAGGTGTCTGCACCCGTGGTGGTGTCTGGGAACTGGGCCAGGTTGCGCACAGTGAGCGGGCACTTCTTATAGAAGATCCGCACAGACACTAGGGCAATGCAGGCACCCACGTCCTGGAAGGCCAGATAGAAGCCCTTCCGGGTCAGCACCCCGACGTCCCTGACCTCGGTGTTGAGCTTCATGATGCGGTCCCCGATATCCACCTGTGTGAAGCTCTCGTCGGCGGCGATGGTGTCGATCTTGGAGAACTGGTTCTCACGGATGTATCGCTCCTTGTCGTTGTTGGACTCGTAGTAGTAGAGGTTGAAGGTCTCCTTGCAGGTTCCCATGACGCCAGGCAGGCTGTTGCAGTCACGCAGCGTGAACTTGATCTCGATGTAGACCCGCTGGGCCCCACCGCGCGGGATCCAGTCTGTCCGAAGCCAGTTGTTCTGGTTGGGCTCCATCACGTTGCACACTTGGTAGGTCCGTATGGGGATGTTTTTCTCGTCCATGATGCTCACTTCTTCCCACTGCCAAACATAATGCGATTATAAAACGGCTGTTTCTTTCTTTTTTTTTTATCTCAGCAGGTGGCAAACTCTAGTTTTGCATTCCAGCTGAGTTTGATTGAAAAGATGCTTGCCAAGAGGTTTGATTACTTTGAGATAATGAGACACAACTGCAACATGTAACACCTGTCTTTTTGTTGAGATGTATGGAAATCTGCTGAGAATTGTTATTGAAATAGCTGACGCCATTCTCTATGGCTACATCAATGAACAGTGTTTACATTAAAACCCTCTTGAATGCAGGAGCCTTTTAAAGCGTCTATTCTGGCTGCATAAATCTTGTTTCAGCAGTGCATCAATGGATAATAAGACTACTTTCGGGAGTCGAAAGAAGTCTGAATAAATATTTCATAGTCCTTTCAAATTCGTGTGTTTAAATGTTTAAAAATATTGTATTAGTAAAACAGACCGGACTGTCGCTGTCAATCAACATAGTGGTAGAACGAAGGAGTGGAATTATCTTTTCAAAAAGGTCTGTCCAGTAACAAGGCCTCTTATTAATATTGTACTGTTGAGCCTAAAATAGTGTGTGGTTCATATGTAATTATTACAGTCTTGTTAGGGAGGGTTCTGCCTTTTGGAAACAATAACGACTGGGCACAGGCTCCCTCATCAATGTCAGTTTCCCCTCGACGAGATTACTTCCCTATTAGCAAGATGTAATAACTTGCAGCTCCAAAAGTCTCTTACTTCCTGCTGGTGAGAGCTAAAAGATGAGATGTGTAAAATTCAGGGGTGTTTTGAAAAGGCCTGTCATGATCTATGACGCTCTCCTTTATTCTCTCAGTCTTTGTAAGTCGACAGAAAACCCAGCTGCCACGGCGATAGAGCTGTACACTTCCCCCGACTGCGAGAAGAAGGGGGGTAATTCGCAATCAAAGCCTGAATACGGGCTTGACGGCTCTGCCAGGACCCTGTCAATCACCCGGTTGGGTGAGATAAAGCGACCGGGAAGAACGCTCTAAACCAAGAAATGCCAAGTTCACGATTAAGAACAGCGAACACAGCCACATGGGAGATGAGGGCACGCAAAAAAGAGGCAGATGAGGGCATGCAAAAAAGAGCTTTTAAAAAACGTGTAGCCTAGATATTCTGCAG
Organism: Sprattus sprattus; assembly: GCF_963457725.1. Lineage (NCBI taxonomy): Eukaryota > Metazoa > Chordata > Actinopteri > Clupeiformes > Clupeidae > Sprattus > Sprattus sprattus. Next base: position 9,546,215 of record NC_137923.1, read on the forward strand.
CAAGGCAGCTCAGGCGGTGTGTACGTTACGCAAGTCTGTAGGCTAATAACTGAGTTGGAACAAGTGTCTTAAACCTGAAACACACAACTAAAAGGTAGGCCTTTAGGACCTCTAAACTCATTTCACAACAGCATTTTATTACAGCATTGTAAAATTACACTAATGCTTCGGGAATAATAGTAGTAATTTGTTGATAAATTGGTGTTGCTATAATGGAATGGTAAAGTGTTATAACTCTTTGGTTAACACTTGCGAATGACGTTATGGGCTGCAGTTGTATACTGTGTACATGTCAGCACGAGGGGAATGCTAGTGGCCTATGCCTAAAATGTGCGTTCCAAAATGGCAGATATTTTAGGGTTTAAAGAAGCTTCTGGAGGCAATCGAGCGTAGACAAAGCGTCAGTGGTTCGTCTTCTACTGAATTAATTCGGTCAAAGTCGGTGGTTGGAATTTATTTTTTAAATTATTTAATTATTTCGTTAAATTCTTTCCAGACCGATGCGTCATTGAACAATTCCGCCTCACACTCGAACTTGTGAAAGTGTGGGATGTAGCCTAGCCTATACAATAACTCATGCCGCTGTCTATGAATTCCGTAGAAACGTTTCAATTTTTGCTGAACACAACTTCACTCGTTGTTAGACTTTGCAAGAGACTAAAGCCTTGTGACCGGGGGTGTTTCCTATATGTTCAGGCGGCGGCTAATTATTTTTAGACTGGTGTCTGAGGGGTAGACTAGCCTATGACCCGGTGCACCTCGGTGTTTTCCTAACTGTGTGCCTACAGCAGTCTTTTTTGTTTTGGGTCCACTCACATCCCTTCTCTGCAGTACATTTTGCATTATTACTTACCCCTCCTTCTGTTGGACTGGCAACCCATTTTAATTCGCCTTGCACTGTTTTTGAGTCCAATAATGTCACTGAAAACAGAAGACAAACAGGTATCAGAACAAGATAATGCATGAATCCATTAAACATTAGCAATTCCATTGGGGCCGTACCGTACACATCTAGGCCTACTCTCCCGTTCCCGGACACCTACGCTCATTCGTCTAAATTATGCGCATTGCTTTTGCTGATGGATAAAAATGGATCGTTGTACATACAGACCTGGCACAAGTGTTCACTGATCTCACACTTTAGGTCGTACCTCGTCTTGAACCAGAGACGTTTGCCTGAACATTATATGCCCCTATTTCAAATGGTATAAATCGTTGGATAAATACGTATGAGACACAATGAGGATAACAGACATTATTACTAATATATTGCAAGAGATGACCTGTAACCATTAGGTTATTATTATCAAACACACCATATCCATGTAAGGCCGCTTGGAAGAGAGAAAAATCATTTGCATAGGTGAGCGGACGTTTTCACCATCAAAGTATAGCCAGGAAGGTAATATGTGACGTTTTCATTGTAATCTAAAACTAATAAGTAATTTAGAGAACAATGATGGTGAGAGGAAAAGCCGTGGACATATTTTTCAGCCTAATTCTCAAGTCATCGACTACCTCTTAAGTGTCCATTTGGACAATCTGACAGTGTTGTAACCTAAATTATTATTTAGATAGGTTACATAGTAGGATACTATTTCTCGATCTGAAAATTTGAAACCTTTCAATGTACACACAATGCAAATCTCACAGTGTTCAAAGTAGCTACCCTATATGCAGACCAGACATTTTGCGGAGCCAAACGATTCTTTTTAACACAGTGGAGATCAGAATATCGCCAATAAACTGGGCCTAGGCTATATTTTTAAATTTTAACGATTAAAATACACTCTTAATCAATTTCTCAACATGTCAGTTTTGACTCTTTACAACACATTAGTGCGTTTGCTAAATCAGACAAACGGACGAACCACGGCTAATTTTTCAAAGGCGCACTCTCTGTCAGCTTTTCATAGCTGATTATATGAACCTCCGACAAGGGATTTTTGTCGGCGTTTGAGGTGAAATTATTTGTGAAAATTCCATCATTGTGATTTCCAAAGTAGTTCAAAGGAAATGTATGAGCTTTTCAAACTTTCGGAATTTCGAGGGCTGCAGTTTCCCACAAACGATGCGGGGTTTGGAGTTCGGAGCATCGCCCAAGCTCAGCTTATGTTGCAGCGAGCAATCACGGTCATATTCACATATGATCAATCAATCCATCTTTCGAAAAAATATCCAAGGAAAGACGACAACCAAGTGCTGCCGAGGAGCTTAGATGGAGCACTAGGTGTACACCAGGTAACGATACCATGTAAGCAGTCCCACGAAGTAGCCCAACAAAATCAATTCCAAAAAGGTTGTTTGTTCTCCCGCGACCATTAACGTTACCTACCTTCATTTGGGGGATAGATCCGTGTGCTCGAAACTATCGTAGAAATCCAAAACAGAGTCCAAGTTGTGCGCACGATTGCAGCCATTTGTGTCGTTTGTGTGTATGTCTTCTCGGCTCCGCGGACGGACCGAAGTTGCTCTATCCCTGTGGAATAAGTGTTTGAGACTAATGCATAGCGCTCGCTCAACACTGCCAAGGGGCGGTTCTTCTCAGACTGACGCGACTGCCACAGTCACGTCGAGACGCCTAAAGTCAACAGACACCTTCCGTCCCAGTCCCACTCGCAGAAAATTAAGCTACCGGTATGTCAAATCGTTTGGAATGATAATAGGCCTATGTGAGATATTCAAGGCGAATTTTAAGTTTCTGGCAGTGTTGTCTAAAAGGAAATTGTCAAAGGCAATAACCTTGTCTATCATAGCCTAGGGTACATTAGTTTGTGATTGATGGATACCTTACTTCTCTTTCTTACTATCTCACTCCGTGCATGTATGTGTAAGTGTGTATGTGTAGGCTAGCGAGGACATTCAACAAACATTAAAACATTTATCACATGCAAGGGAACAGTGCGCGATGATCCGTATCTTTAGCGAGCAGAATTCTGAATAGCTCGCTGCAATGTGACAAGAAGTCCAAGTGCGCCGTCTACCGTTTCTTGAAGGAAGATTCTTTAGTGTTATCTAACCGAGAACAAGACAAAAAAAAACAGAATCAAAATCAGGTATTCCTCTTCAAAACTAACATAGACCTACTCCGCATTGTATCACTGGTGATTAGCTTACTGATTTGAGTTTTTTTTCTCCTTTTTGTTTAATGTTAAAATCCGATATCGTGTCACAACTGTGAGGAGTGTGTTGAATTATCTAAGATAACCACATTTCTTGGCAAATATAAATGCAGGATTCTTTTAAGTTTAATGTCTATCCACCAACTATGACGTTGTCAGTTTGCTAAGAGGATATTTGCATTGTAATTAGAAGCGAAACACAGCCCCCCCCCCCCCAACGGATGCTGAGAGAACTGGAGACGTTTCTTCTCCAGCATTTCATTCTGACAGAAAACGCCCGTGCAGATGGGCTGAGATTTCAAGCATGACGCCCGGTGTTTTTTCTGGCCGTCAGTCCAGAGTTTACGGCAGTCACCTGGCGAGGACCACCACAGTAGCCTCGCTGACACAATGATTCCAGTAGCACAGTAGATGTGTATTGGAGAGAGACGGTGATGGATTTGTACACAGCCGGGGGCGCAGTCAGCGGATTACCTATCTCTTTTGTTAGGAGTCCGAGTGGACCACGCTGTAGAGGTTATCCTTAACAACTCCTATCCTTAACCGCTTAGACCTGGAACTCATGTGTCAAAATATTATTTCTGGAACAAGACTTTTTAAAATGCACTTTTAATCACAAATTGTAATTACTACAGTAAGAGAGGAATAATTATGGGGTCGCATTTCAGGAGGAGGGAGGCCAAAACTTTATTAATTTGTTTCACAATTACAGTTTGTGTGTGTGTCTCATGATGTTACTGTTGATGGTAGCCACTAGCACTGCAAAACGTTTTCTGCTGATGAGTTATTGCACAGGCTTTTGAAGTGTTTAAAAGTTATATGTAAACATGTGATTCATCAAACACCACATTATAATACTGATTATACCCCCATAAACACTGTACCAATGACCTAAAGAGAAGTTAACTAAAATCCACTTAATACACTGAATGTACACAGCACAATTGACTCAAGAACACAAACTCCATATATCGGCAGTATTTTGTGAAGAAGAACCGACTCCTTGTTTTGAGTTTTGGGCCCCCGAGCAGCAGGAAGGGCCTTGCTGGGATCTTTACATTAATGGTATTAGCCGGAGGAGCAGGTGACGTTTTTTTAGACTGGTCTCCAGGGCCGTGATCTCGGGGCTTTGTGGCGGTGGCGTTGCTCCGGCGAAACCATCTCGCCTGGCATAATGAACCCGGGCGGAGCATCTGGCGTTTGGAGCCAACGGCCCTAACATCGATTGTCACTCAACACTAATGGAGAGAATGGCGTTTTATTTTTACCCAATGTGCACGGAAGACTGCGCAAACATAAAGGCCCAATTAGCCCTCGAAAGAGGCGGTGGTTTCGCTTTCGGCAACATTCGACCAATCCGGTTGCACCGCAGCCCGACAAGGACCTATTGATCGAGGGTGCCATTGGGCAGGATCGCGCCACAGGGCGGCACTGACACAGCGGGGCACAGCACAGTGTTGGGGGGCCGTCGTCTTTGGTCATTTGTGTCAGGGTTTTTTTGATTGATTACCTTCGGATCATTTTCCATTCTCTGCCTGGCTTCGCAGGTCCCCCTCGTGAATGAATCCCCGAGCGGCTCCCCCTCACGCCAGTTTTGTTCTGCGGAGCCCCAGATGGCATCTGCCCACACATCTGTATTGTAAGACTCTCACACAGACCCTTCAGTGTTGGTGAGTGTGCACCCTACACAACACACACCCCACACACACACATACACACACGCTCACCCCCTCCCCAGGGATGGTGGGAGAACCTTTAATTGCCAACTCCTATAGAAAAGGAGGTTTTCTTCCTCCACCTCCACACAACCCCCCTCCACCCCCACCCACGCCACACCCTCCCTTTCCCTCTACACAACTAACCCCTGGGCCTACCAAATTTGGGCCTGGCTTGGACGCATTAGTTTGCACCCGCCGACAAAACTACCTGCAAAATGCCCCAAATCCCTAGTTTGATGGTAATTCTGAACATGTGAGGGAGAAACGGCATTACTCAAGGCTTTAGAAATATTTGGGTCTTTTTGTATCACAGCCGAGCTGCTCTCTCTCTTTTTTTTTTAACAAAGTCACTGAGGCAACTGACGGTGTGTGGGTGTCTGTGATGGAAGAACAAAGGAGATGAATACCGTGTCTGCCAGCAGAGATCCTGCTGGGGGCTACAACCATTCCTAAACTGAAAAGCGGCAACACAGGAGAAAAACAGAAAGAGAAAGAAGAAGAAGATATATCCTCTTTTTTTTCTTTAGGTATAAATGAAGACTGACTGTAACATGCACAAAACAAGCCAGTGCTCAGTATGATGTATTTAATTTAGCATGTTTAGTTTTGTTTTCCGTGCACGTTAATGGGCCCTGAAAGTGGATCGGGGAAAATCTCGCCTTTGTTCTGCGACCGCCATCAGCAACTTTGAATACAGCGAATCCCTCTGCGCTTAAGTAAGGCATTGAGTGAGACATGAAATGACAGGCTCTCAATGCCGATCCCACCATTACACAACAATGAGCGCCCTGAGTCGAGGAGTATTGAGAGCAGCCTCTTCTTCGCAGTGATTCACAGGCTCTCAAAAAGGTCTCAGGGTTTTTAGTTATTTATTTATTTAGTTATATATTTTACACTTGTCGATGAGTGCAACACACTCACCGATCCTCTCCAAAGCGAGTCTCTTTTTTTGTACATTCGAGTTGAGGTGTCACAGTCTTCACTGCATGGCCTGTGGTGTTGTATAAAAAGACTCCCCTAAGGCAAGCTTTGGAGGTTGCCCAGTCTGCCTCCGCACATTTCCACACCTTAGGCAAGAAAAAAATCAATGACCTGTGGAGTAGGCGGCGTGGCAGATCTTTATCAGAGTACATACACCCCACGTATGGGGCCATCATCGGGGCCCGGTGCGGTCCCCTGGCACATACACACGCAGATGGCCGAGGATGGTCCACAGCCTCTCCCTTTTGTCCTTGCTGCTTGGAAGCTTGCTTGGCTGGTGGCAGTTTATTGGCTTTATTGGGGGTAAAGTATTTCTGTATTGTTTGAGGTTTGGGGAGGAGGGGGTTTGTGTGGGCGACTCTTGAGGGTGCTCTGTGCAGATGAACAGTGCGTCAATAACTGGGAAGATTTCATAGAAGATGCCTCGAGGACAAACACAAATAGCTCAGAGAGAGAGAGAGAGACTTCAGAAGATAAGAACAATACAGCGCTAAGAAATCTTTCTCAGGAAGACATGCAAACCCTGAGCATTCCATCTTTCAAGGTGCATTTGCAACATGCATATAACTCAATGACTAAGTAAGTCACCTTGAAGAACCAGGTATGAAAATAGTGATGAAATCGACAACCACGAACATAAGATATTATAGATGACTCAGGGGAAAAGGAAACGTTACTGTTTTGATGCCTTGAAATAGAGTGTGTTTTCCATGTATGCTTGCTTTCAGGGTTCAGGCCATGGATTCTGTAAAGTACCCAGGGACTGTATTCCTCGTTTACATCACACAAGAACAAGACAAAAGAAAGGCAAAGTGTTGAAATCAACCACAAACATGGAACATAGTGGATCGAATGGAATTCAAAGCACAAAAAAGGCATATTACCAGTCTCACATGTTCTTCCTCTAGAAGGGGCTTCAGGCTGTGGGTTCTATAAAGCACTCTGGGACAGTGTTCATCATTAATGTCTCCACAGAAATAAATAAAACTCTATTGAATTAAAACATTTGAGAGTTTGACCGCCCTGCTGTGTTCCCAACCACCTGCCCTCAAAAAGGTGTTACTGGGGTGTTACGGACTGGTGGCCACACGGTGCTGAGTGGTGTGTTAACGGCACTGTACCGGCTGTTTGCCGATTGCTCCCCTCCTTCCTCAAGCCTTAACGGCTGTCACTAGCAGACCAGCGCGAGCCACAGCCTGCTGATGATCACCCACAGGGCTTAGATGTGGTCGCACCAGGGTGTGTTAGTGGAGGTGGTGGTGGTCAAGGGGGGTATGAGGTACAGAGTATCTGGAGAACGTCAAAGAAAGAGAGAGCGAGAGAGAGAAGAAGAAGAAGGTGAGTAGAATCATTAGAATGTTGGAGGCATCGCAGCTACTCCCTAAACCCCCTGGCAGCTGTCTCAACCCCACCATACAGCAGCTCTCTCTGTGTGTTTGTGTGTGTTTGTGTTTGAGAGCGAGTATGTGAGTGTATGTGTGTCAGAGAGAGAGAGAGCATGTAAGAGTGTGTGTATGTATGAGTATGTGTGTTTTTCTGTTGGTCTGTGTATGTGTACAGTAAGTGAAAGTGTTGGTGTTATGTCCAATAGTTTGTGTGTATGTGTTTAGCTATGTGTGAGAAAGGAAAGAAAGAGTGAGAGAAAAAGAGAAAACATGCCAAGCACGCATCTGGTCTCCAAAGAGATAAGACACCACGACATAAAGACAGAAGAAGAAACAAAAGAAGAAGTGAGTAAAAAAAGGGAGAAAGAGAGAGCTGGCAGAAGCAGGTGAGGATTGTCAACGGTTGTAGGCTTACAGCCCCTGTTTTATGAGGAACAGAACGAGAGAATAGAGAGCAAAGTCAGAGAGAGGTGGAGTGAGAGAGCGATACTTGGCAGTAGAGGGAGGTGAGGTTTGTCATGCGTGTGGAAAGTGGCAGCAGGTGCTGTCACAGGGGGCAGGGAGAGGACGAGCCTCTGTTGTTTCATCTGTTTAGTCACTGCTGTGCCAACGGCCCAACTACCCTCAGATGATGCTCACAAACGGCCGCAGCCTCTCTCACACAAACACACACATGCCAGAAATAAACAAAAAGAGGACAAAAAGTACACAGCGTCTGGCCGTTAGGCACACAGACACACAAACACACACACATTCCTCTGTGTACACACCTGCAAATACACCGACACACACACATTTCATACAAACGCAAACTTTTCTATGGCCCCTCCACAGAGGCAAACACACACACACCTACACACACTTGTAAACACACACACACGCAAACCCAGCAGGTAGCAGACAGGTATGTTGGCTCTGACCACAGACCAATAAATCATCAGGAGTCACTGGGCGATCCTGTGGCTGCAGTCAACTGAGCCCCCCCCCCCCCCCCCCCCCCCCCCCCACCAGGAACACTAGCCCCCCCTGATTACTTATGTAAATATCACCTCACGTCACGTCATGCCACCTCCACCACCACGCAGCGCGAGGAATTCTGTGCACGTCGCAGCCTTCCATCTGTTCAACTTGGCATATTGATTTTTAACAAGGGGAGCTGGAACAGAGAAGAACTCTTTAAATCCCCTCTCCCAAACACACACACAAACATACACACACCTACATGCATACATTCATATACACAGACACACACACACACACACACACACTCACACAGGAGCTTCTAAACTGCTGTGTCTCTGCCTTATGCCTCTTATGGCATTTAAACAGAAACTATTAGATCTCCTCTTTGCAGCATTTGTTTGAGCTGAATAAACACCGAAGCGGCCAGGCTACATGGAGCCTGTGTGGTCTCTGAAGCTAACTCAGAGGAGAAGCGTTTTACTTTGTGGAGGGCAGAGCAAGCTGAAGCAGGAGCGTACCTGAGCGAGCCAGTCTGGAAGTCACGGTTATAACCCTTTTTTTTAATTAGGAGTGTTAAGTGAGCTCTGTTTATGGCAGTAACAGGGACATGACAGGATTATTACCATGTGAGCCCATCAGATCACACAAGCCTCTTATTGGCTTCAGACGGAGAACTGCAGAGAGAAAAAATGCATTAATGGATAATGAGAGAGGAGAGATGGAAAGAGAGGGAGAGAGGGAAACAAGTAGTGTTTTTCCAATGAAGGCATTTCCAATGAAGGCATGGGCATATGTCTTCATGTACTTGCTTGCATGTTTATGGGTTAGGAGAGAGTGTTAAAGAAAATGAATGTGTGTTTTGTGAGTTTGAATTTTAACTAAATAATATACTCTATGCCATGAAGCCCACTAGTGACGCAGTGTCTGTGTATAGGCCAGAGGAAGATTGTTGGTGTGTGTGTGTGTATGTGTGCGTGTGAATATCCTTATGTGTGTGAGTGTGTGAGTCTGTTCATGTGTGTAGATTCCTGGCACACTCCCGATAACCGTGCCTTGCGAGTGGTGGTCTTGGTCGTGTCCGACTGTCACCAGCGGGAGAGGGACCGCATCACGGGATCACCCCCTGACCCCCAGAGCTCCTCCTCAGGCCCTGGGAGCCGAGGCGAGCCCCCTGCTTTCAGCGCACTGACCCACCGGGCCTCCGGACGAAGATGGGCCCCTCTGAACGCACAGAGATAAGGGCCCTATCTAAAAATACCACTCACCAGCTTCCCCTGAGCCACTGCCTCAGACAGTCACGAGCCAAATATGTAACCCCCCCCACACACACACACACAGACACTCCAAAGAGCTGATTACTATTCTATTTTATATTGAGCGTGATCCTCCCGGACCAACCAATGTGAGTGACAAATCTCCCATAAGCCCCTTCTCACTTCACCTTGATGCTTGTCTCAGAGAAGCCTGAAGGAAAGAATGTGGCCCTTACTCTCTCTCTCTCCCTTTCTCTCCCTTTCTCTATCGCTATCTCTCTTGCGTTCTTTTCTATCTAGCTCTTCTTACTTTGCTCTCTCTCTCTTCCTAACTTTCTGTTTCACCCTCTTTTGTTCTTTCTTCTTTTTTCTTGCCCTCTATCGCTTTGTCCTCCCTTCTCACTCTGTCCCCCCTTTCTCCTTCTCCGTCTTTGTGCCTTTCCTTAAAAATACCTCTCTTTCTCCTTTTTTTCTACCTTATCTTCTCCCTCTCTCTTTGCCTCTCCTTCTCTGCTCTTAAAGTTCAGTTTCCATTTAATTGCCATAATGTCTGGCCTGCTCTCTGCTGCCTGTGCTCTGTGCGCTGCGCTGTGTGAAATATGACCCCTCTAACACAGGCCATTTGTGCTCCTTGCTCACATCCTTACCTCCCTGTCACTCTAATTAGGAGCCATTAGCTACTGCCCATTAAAATTCTTTAGGCCAATTTTCAGCAGACACTTTTCACTCTGAAACTGGTGCTCTTGGCTGAGACGTGCTGGCACAACATTAGGACACGAGAGGGGAGATAGGGGGCCGAGAGGGTGGACGGGACGGCCTACAGCAAGGGAGTCAACCCACCAGCCGGATCACTCTACACGGAGAGAGAAGAGTTAGCGTGCTTAAGGCTATAGCGTTAAAGGTACAGTCCATGATTCTAATCAAATACATTTTTTGTGCGAAATGCAGAAATTCAAAATGTTCCTCACCGCCCGCTGGCTGTCTGTTGTGTGTGCGTGCTCAAATAAAACGATGGTGTCAGTACCCAGTCCTGGCTCAGGCTGAGCCATAAGCAATACACTTGCAGCAGGGAAAGGAGGGGTGTTATTTCATCAGCTGTTTATCTCAAATATTAACAACCTTGAGCCAGAATCACTGACCACATGTTTAGCCAATGAACATTTTCTTTGGTGGCAGATTTAAGTTAAATTCATTTTGTTTTGCTGGTTTGGTGAATGCTGATTGGGTGTTTTTTTTTCTCTCTCTCTCTCTCTCTCTCTATCTCTCTTTCTCTCTCTCTCTCTTACTCTCTCTCTATTGATCAGCTATGTAGACAACTTCCAGAAGTGTGTGCAGCTGTGAGTGTTTGCACTCTTTCCCATAGTAAATGCCTTCACATTCTCCCCCCTTGCCAGAAGACCCCCTTAACACACACACATTTATCTCAACAAGGGCGAAAGAATGTACTTTAATACCCATCTGTCATGGTTGTTTGAGTTGTGTCAATGATGAATGATATTTATGCTGGTCTGGGCCTTGAGGTAACCACAATTTAGGGGCCATTAATTACGTCAGTGGCCAGCTCAGGCTAGAGATCACCCACTAACACACACACACACCAGCAGGACGAAGGGGAGCGTGAACAGGAGGTCATAGAGATGTTTATAGAGGGAGAGATATTCCCAAATCCCTCTCTCTTTCTCCGTCTCTCCGTTCTCGCTCTGTATCTCTGTTCTGTCAAGTATGTCTCTCTTAGTTTAGATTTCGATTTCAATAGCTTTATTGGCATAACAAATTCATACATCCGCAATGCCAAAGAAGTCAAAAAAGTATGCGACAATAAGCAATCATCAGCTTACAAATCATTCAACGAAAAGTATTTACAACCAAAGTCACAAAACTCATATATAAATCATATATAAATCTGTCTAACAGCTCTCCCTCTCTCTGTATTTCCTACTTGGCCTCTCTCTCTCTCTCTCTTTCTCTCTCTCCTACCCCCTCTCTTTCTCTCCTAGTTGGCCTCTCTGTTCCCTCTCGCTCTACTACCACCTCTCTTTTTCTCCTACTTGCCTCCCCCTCTCGTTTCTCTCTCTCTCTCTCTCTATCTCTCTCATCCTCTCTCTCTTTTTTGTCAGTTCTGCATTTTCCCTCCTCTCTTTCCATTTTGGTACTGTGGGCTGGCAACTCATAGAGACAAAAGCTGGCCCTCTGCTGTGCTTTAGGGGAAACACTCCCCCCCCCCCCCCCCCCCAAAACCTCCTACCAGAGGGGGGGGGTGAGTGAAGCATGTGGGGAGGGGGGGTCTTGGAGCTGTCCTCCCACTCCCTGTCCAAGCTCTTCCTGACGGCCGTGGGGGCAACAAAGGCAGCTGGGCCTCCTGCAGATCCGGGCAGGCGTGAGTGGGAGTACCTGAGAAAGAGAGAGAGAGAGAACTAGAGAGAAAGGGGAGGGAAAGGAAGAAAATAAGGGAGAGAGAGAGAGGGAGAGGGAGAGGGAGGAAGAGACAGGCTGAAAGGACCCACAACCCGCAACAGCCTCAGTGAGGGGTGTGTGTGTGTGTGTGTGTGTGTGTGTGAGTTGTTCTATGTGTGATGGTCGGCGGTGCCGCTGCATCCCGTCTTCAGTGGGCCATGTGTGTGTAGGGAGCCGGTAAATGAGCAGCCTGAGGGAGAAAAGCTGTAAAGCGATGCCTATCCTCTTTTGTTTTGGCGGCAGTCGGGTTCTCACAACACGCTGCATATGCAGAGTTTGCACAATGCATTCACGCGGCATTGCAGTGTTGGAATAGAAAGGACACAAACACACACACACAAATACGCACGCACACACACACACACACACACACACACACACACACACACACACACACACACACACACACACACACAGACACACACACACGCACACACACACACACACACACACACACACACAATGAAGATAAACAGAAAGCCATTCAAGCTGAGTAAAAATACACTTTGCCATACTACATATGCACATGCTTGCACTCTTTCAAATAAAGGGTGAAAAAATACACTGTGGCTTTTCCACACACGTACGCACACACACTCATTCAGACAAAAGGGTGAAAGCGAACACAAACAGGCCAGCCCCACCAGCTCCATTCCCATCCAGGGCTGCGACTTGGACTGTCAGAGGACTTGGCAGCTCTTCTGAGATGAGAATGTGGTCAGAGGAAATCACACAAACCACACGGTTGCCTGTCCAAAACAAACTCCATGCATCGCACACATTCTCTAACACACGCGCACGCACACACACACACACACACACACACACACACACACACACACACACACACACTCTCTCTTGCTCTCTCTCTCAAACACACACTCATATGCAGTCACACACATATATACTTGCATGCAGAGAAATACACACAAACACACACACACACACAATCAAATGCACCCAGCCCTATACAAGGTCACCGTTGGATTAGCGTTGAGCCAGAGCAGAGAGTTTTCTGCAACGCGTCAGAATAATGCCAGGCCCCGGCCACAAATATGATCCCCCGCCGCTTTCACAGACGCTAACAGAGTCACACAAAAACCGCCGCACATATTTAACTTCCCACTTAAAGTCAAGACGTGAAGCATACAAATAAACGTCCACTCTATTCCCCTACACCGCTTGTACCCTGATTGTTTTGGTCTTGGTTTGAGGGTTTTTTCCCCCCTTAGATATTCATCTCGGGGAGAGTACTCATCTTTGTCCTCGGTGTTGTTGGGCTTTCTAACACGTCAGGGTGGTCTCACTCGAGGCCGAGCTCACCCTGCCCACCACAACGCAGGACATCTGTGCAGAGCAGACATGATTCCCAAGGGTCACACCTGTATATATGACCTCAACTTCCCCCTAGTGTAATCTCCATGCTGCCACGGCCATTGAGGCGGAGACAATGCACTACTCCCAGTGCTTTCAGCTCCCGACGGCTGGGGCCGTAATTGAAGTTTGAGTGTGTTTGAGTCGGCCGCCACCAATGGCTTCATAGCAAACATTTAAATTGCGGGGCAACTGGCCTTCCATTGAGCTGTTTCCTCTCCCTCTGTGTGTGTGTGTGTGTGTGCATACTGTATGTGTCTGTGTGTGTGTGTGTGTTTGTGTGTGTGTGTGTCTGTGTGTGTGTGTGCTGGGGACGAAGGGCTTTGCAGGGAGGAAGGCAAACACAGACAAACTCTGAGCAAACACCCACGTGTGCTCAGGCACACTCTCTCTCACACACACACACACACACACACACACACACACACACACACACACACACACACACATACATACACAAATGCTTACAAACTCTATCTCCCACACTTGGCAAGTCAGTATTTGTACATATGAACATAAACAGGTTCTCCCACATATGTGATATAAACCCCACACAAACACACCCCGTCTCCCTCACACACACACGCTGCTTAAACTGCCTTCCCCACTTTCCTCAGCAGGGCAGCATTTGTATGCTCAAACTTAAAACACCCTCTCTCACATACGCGATATGATCCCAACACACACATGCACACACACCCTTAACACACACACAAACACACCACACACACACACCACACACACACACACACACACACACACACACACACCACACACACACACACACACACACACACACACACACACACCACACACACACACACACACACACACACACACACACACACACACACACACACACACACACACACACACACACACACAGTCCTTGCAGCCACCCATTCTGTGGGCAGGGGAGGAAGTGGTATTGTGGTGTGGAATTCCTGCTGGGTGTCTCTCACTCTGTTGGGCCAATTCACTGCAAGAGCTACCTGATCCCCCCACACCCTCATGCATAATCACACACTCACTCACACACATACACTCACACACACACGCCCACACACTCACTCTCACACACACACACCCACACTCACATTCACACACACACATAGTCACACACATACACAGAGCACAACACAAACTAGAACACTTGGAAAAAACACTGTCAATTTAATTTAATTCAGCACACCCATAAAATACACGATCCTTTGAGATAAAAATGTACACGCGGTATGCACAGGGTGACTTTTTCTCGCAGCAGTTGCTGGAGATGAAGGCAAAGCGGGAGGTCTTTTTGATGTGTCATGCAGTTAATGTAAATGGGCTGTAAATATGCGCCTTCATAAAAAGATGATGGCACTTTCATAGGGTACAGGACGCTTAGACTAATGAAGAACAGTGAACTGGTGAAATATTGAAATGGCTTCGTCCCGTGTGTCAGCTTTACGGCTTTCATAATTTTTACATACAGGCATACGACGCCGCACAGTACAGATATGAAAATGTGTGGCCGTGGAACGCGCAGCAGTCATAGAGAGGATGATGGGGCGCAATCACATAATTGCGTGGCCTCTTTCGCTAATTGGCTCCCCTTGTTGTTACCTCTGTGATGTCCTCTTCAACTTTTGCTCTGCACTGTCAATGAATGGGTGTGCAGCGAGACCTTCTGTGTCTTGATTTGTTCATGAAGGTCTTCAGAGGGGCTGGCTAGTGGAATGCATTAGTCAGCGACTCTGCTGATGCCTTGAAGAAGGTCGAGGACAAATCAAACAGAAGTGTCTAGTTCTTTTCCTTTCCAAAGGCTAAATATTTTAAGATAAAGCACAAAGAGAGACTGATAGAGAGAGAGGGAGAAAGAGAGAAACAGAGTGAGAGAGTAAGGGGGAGAGAGAAAGCAGCTCTAAAACATCTGTGTTAGTAATGTGGAGTTGTTTACATGTATATTTTTGTATCTGTGCCATGGGGAAATAGCAACCTTGCTGCCATGCGGTCTCTCCTTGTGCGGCCCACACGCACAGTGTGTGTGTGCGAGTGTCTGTGACTGTCTGTGTTTGTGCGTGTGTGTGTGTGTTTACCCTCGTGGTATGTACACACTGTAAACCCAGAGAAGTTCAATGAAGTCATAATACTGTATTTGAGAAAAACTGATTACCGTTAAATGTATTAACTCAATCAATTTAAGCATGAATCATTATTTGATTTGGGCACAAGCAACTCATGCAGTTATTGTTAAGGTATCTTAACATCAAGTAATTTTAGTTAATCAGACTTGAAAATATGGAGTATACTGCAAACATATCTAGCATTTCTCATAACCTATTAGTACATGTTAGTACAACATATCTTAATTCAGTAGAACTACCTTATCCTAAATCATAAATACTTTTCCACTTTAGTTTAATTTGTTCAGAAGAATACAAAGTGGCAGATAACGGTGAATTTAACAACTGCTATCAGTAGGGAAAGACTAGCTGGGCAACACAGTAATGCAATAAGACCACAACTGTGTGACATCCTTAACTCTGCTAATAAATACTACTAGACTAGTTCATCAATTTTACTTTGAGAGCACAGGGAAATCATGCAATCTGTCAAGTTTTGCCAGTGGACCTCTCCATACCTCGACCATACTTTCAAAATCACCTAGAGTTGTCATGCTTATAAGCTATTCTACAATGCATGCACACATTTGGAGTTGCCTTGCAAAACAGTTCAAAGAACAACGGTTCCATGTGAACAAAATATGTTAAATCAACACAGCGTTTCTCTTTCAATTAAAATGTTTTAAACATACATGCTGAGAAACTTACAAGATCTTATATTGGTTGTGTTGCCAATATCTGCAAATTCGCTCCTACAAAATAAATATATTGGAAAACTTCTGGTTCTAAAATAAACTTTGATTATCAAGCAAGTTAGTGGGCCAACTGACAACTTGATTATTATCCATACCTGACTCACATGGTGGTCATACAGTACAGCACATGTCAAAGCTCAGCAGAAAGACACAACCAATGTCCCACATGTTATTGGTCATTTTAGTGCAACATTGCCAAACACATATAAAACAGTTGAAAAACCTAATAGCTGAGCTGTTATGTTATTGCAAAGGATCATGGGAATCCATTTCAATCAAAAATATTTACACTCAATACTACTGAGTGAGATTTAATTAATGGTAATGAGTTACTTACTGCAAACCTTTTTTAGTACGTTTTGTTAACTGAATTCCATTCATTTTTCCCCCCAATAATTTTCACTCTTGTCTCAATACCGTGAACACTTTGCCCAAACACTTCACACAGTGAACCTTACACACACCCCAGCATATCAGTTAAACTTTGGTGCAAAATGCAGTCCATCCACCAAACTCAGTACAACAACAACTCATGCTGCCGTTACTTTAGCACATGTTATCTCTCAGAGAACAATTACCTAAAAAACACTAACAACTTGAAAGATTGCATATATAACATGTTGCTGTGTCCTCCAGTTTGGATTACTGTAGTGTTGCATTGCAAAAAAAGAGAAAATATTACCCAGACAAACACTTCTTTGGACTACAGTAATAAAGTTTGTAATATTACAGTAAACAAATAATTCTAAAATGCTGCAATATTTTTCATTACAGCCTTATGCTAAAATTGCACGTAAGTTAGGTTTTGAATGTACTGTTTTGAACAGAGTATCTAAACATCGGCAAAATTGCTGTAGGTGAGCATTGAATCCATGAATTTTGGAAGAAGGTGTCATTGACTGCATTTGTATCTAAGCATAGGGGCAAATATCCACAGTTTGGTTCACATAGTCTACTGGTATGCTCTATGCGATAATTGTTTTGGGAATGTGTTCATGGTATTGATACAAGAGTTAAAATGATTGGAAAAAAACTGTAAGATTGCGTGCTTGGGTTTGGAGTACACTTTGAGGGTATTTTGTAAAAACGAAATAACCTGGGGTCCGGGCCCCCTCAAGGGGGCGACAAAGATCACATGGGGTGTGCAACGCTTTGTCTGAGGTTGTACAAATTAGATTTGCTGTGAATAAAGAAAGTAAGGCCATAACTTGAGAGTTACCTTAACTTTGGCTTTGTTGAAGGACAGGACAGGGCTCGGTCAGAACATGTCACCGGTGGGGAGACGCTGGCTAATGGCATTCTGATATACTTACATCATATATAAATTTAAAATGGGTGTTAATTATACTGACCAAAGATAACCTGGACGACGAAAAAAACAGACAGCCAGGAGACAGGAAAGGCAAGAAAGAAGGCATAAAGGAAACACAACCAAGGTTACCAGTACCACCACTATTACATATGCATGTCCCACCTGCGACAAGACCTGTGGATCCAGGATAGGACTATACAGCCACCAAAAAACTCACTGTTGAAAGTCAGAAGTGGACGTCATCATCGGCCTGGATGGACAACTACAAGCAAGCAAGTATGTGTGTGCGTGTGTGTGTGTGTGTGTGTGCAGGCTACTCGACTAGGTCGACAGTCTTGACTTCTATAACCTTAAACCTAACTCCTTTTATATATATATATCAGATATCAAAGAAACGCAATTCATTAATTTACAGTAAACTAAGTACAGTAAAAATAAAAATAAGTAATAGTGTTGCTATTCTTTGCGTACTTCACACTTGACTCAATTACTCTGTACTATCGCCACCCATATATTTTTATTTTATTTTTCCATTTGCAAGGATGTCACTATTGACCTTTCTTTGTTACACAACACATGACACTGTACTTAATAGTAAAGTACCTCAGATATACTGTGTTATATTTTACAGAGTGGCTGGCCATCCGTTTTTTTTTATTTCTTCCTCGCCTGGAAGGCCGCTTAACTGTTGTGTGCTACCCAGCAGTGAAAAAGTTCCTCTACAGCATACAGTGTGGCCAACCGTGCTTTTGATTTGGAAGACAGCTCATTAGGGGGCGAGAGGCATCCCAGGACGGGTATGTCTGCTCGGCGCCCCAACAGCTTCCCGTTCCCAGGGATTCCACTCAAGTGCTTCCCACATTTTCGGAAGGCCAGCGGGGTCGTGTTGGAGCCGTCATGTGTCCCAACAGCTAATGCCACTCCCCTAACACACAAAGAGGATGTTGTCTCCGGCGCGGGCACAGCGTGTTAAGGGGGTCTAGTGCTATGCATACAACACCCGTACCGTACGTATGCATATACATTCACACACGTGCATAGTCTGTACACGTACAAACACACACACGTGCATTGAGAGGCACATGCCAGCCGGCAGTGCACATAGACATGGACAAAGGCGTGTTGTTGTCCAATACCAAGACAAACGTTAACAGATATACAGTACAACTCCATTTGCTCTATTACACACACTAGTTCACTATCACCCATCCACACTTTCTGTCTCAGATACATAAATACACACACACACACACACACACACACACACACACACACACACACACACACACACACACACTCACACTTTCTTTCTCGCTCTTAAACACTCACTCATTGTACTATAATAATATTTTTTACTTTTTTTCTTTCTCTCTCACACACATTAAACTAACCCACTGTTCATGTTTCTCGCCCTTGTCCTGTCTCTGTATTTCTCAAACAAACACTCTCTCTCTCTCTCTCACACACACACACACACACACACACACACACACACACACACACACACACACACACACACACACACACACACACACACACACACACACACACACACACACACACACACACACACACACACACACACACACACACGGACACATCCACTGTCTGCCACTCTGTAATGTGTTCCTGAATGATAATTAATCTCCCTGAAGCATCATTAAACCCATCACTGCCTCTGCCACAACTCCCAAGAGCAGTGTCTGCGCTAAGGACAAACACACACACACACACACACACACACACACACTCACACTCCTCAACATGGACTTGCTTATGCAAACAAGCTGCCATCCTCTGTTGCATGTTAACATTTACACAGCATCCCGCACAGCAGAATCACAAACACACACAACCACACACTCACCCACACTCACACTTACAAACAAACAAACAAATATACTTAAACAAACACCATGCACACACACATACACAAACACACACCCAACCACACACTACGCACACATGCTTAAAAAAACACGCACACACACACACAAACAACAACAGTGACATCCAAACACACACACACACACACACACACACACACACACACACACACACACACACACACACACACACACACACACACAAACAACAACAGTGACATCCAAACACACATTGGAGCCCCTGAGGCTGGCAGGGCCTGCGTGCCACCATAAATCATAGTGCCGGGGAGGCGTGCAGCACAGAGAGAGAGAGAGAGAGAGAAAGAGAAGGAGAGAGAGAGAGAGAGAAAGAGAAGGAGAGAGAGAGAGAGAGAGCCCTTCGCAGTCTATCAGCCACTGATATCCTGTCAAGAGAGAGGTCTCCGGTGGAGCCAAAGCTTTGTGTGTGTGTGTGTGTGTGTGTGTGTTTGTCTCTCTGTGAGTGTGTGTGTGTGTGTGTGTGTGTGTGTGTGTGTGGACAGGACACACAGGGAGCTGCACAGATAACAGATGTATTTATGACGAGGATTACCAGGGGATTAAGGCACCTCCAACTCAGATGATGGCAACGCTTATCGTGTCACCTTTGGCTTCATCACAGCTAAGGAGGGAAGAGGGTGGAAGAGAGAGCTAAAAAAGAAAAGGGTGAGGGAATGTGTGTGTTATTTGTGTGTGTGTGTGTGTGTGTTTGTGTGTGTGTTTGCACATGCCTTATGTCCCTTTCATATAACTGTACATCCCGCCTCTTTTGTTACTATGTTGTTTACTGTGGCATTAAAAATTATTACTAACCTCAAACTTTGTTGTTTCATTGTTTTGTTTTTTGTGCTTTGGATACTCTGTATCTAAACAGCTAATTAGGCAACTTGAGATTGAAAGAGAAAGAGGCAAAGAGAGAAAAGGGGGGGCAGCAGAAAAGAAGAAAGAGAGAGCGGGAGCAATGTTGTTCTTATCACTTTTCTTGCTTTTCTTGTTTTTTTTTTCATCTCTTATTTGAAAGGAGGTTCTCTGTGGTCCGTGTTCCTGTCAGCCAGCAAACAAGGGAGCGGCGCTGAAATCATCCCCCCCATCTCTCCATCCCCCTCCGCTTCTGAAGATGACCTCTGATGTTCCATTAGCTGGGGTACCGTGCCTCAGTACAATCCTCAGCAAAACGTATTAAAATGTTCCCAGAGCCCAGTGGATAGCACGTGGCATTTACCGCATTTAGGTCAGAATCCTCAGGGAGCGTACACATGGAAATGCCATACGCACTTACCTACCACACTGCAAATGGGGGTTGAGGGGAAATAAACTGTCTGTGAAATGATTATGTGCCAATGAAATGTTGTATTTATGTTCAGTACAGGTTTCAGGGTTCCTGTGAAGGCAGACTGGACCCCTTTGTCTCATGGATTGGCTGTTTGTTTGTCACAGAACAACATGTTTTGCTTGTGACCAGAAAACCACAGAAACTTCCGTACTGACAGAGAATGAGTGTGAGAGAGAGAGAAACGAAGAGAGAGAGAGAGAGAGAGAAAGACAGAAAGATAGATAGAAAGAGAGAAAGAGAGATTGAGAGAGATAGAAAGAGACAAATACTAAGAGACCCAAAAGTTAGATGGATAGAGACAGATTCATGGATAGAGACAGAGAGAGATATACAAATTGAGACGGAGAGAGGCAGATAGAGATAAATATATATAGAAGGAAAGAAAGCAGGACAGTGAGAGAGAGAGAGGGATTTACCCTGCCTTTTCCTCTCAGCTTGGCTAGACTTCCTGTCATGATGAGCCCCTGGTTCATTCCCCGGACTGCCAGGTTCTCCACACTCTTTGGCCTTTGGTGTGGCCCTGGTTTCAGCCCTGGTCTGGAGACACGGTGAGAGTTTCCTCTCATTCCTCCAACACTGGATATATTCAGCCCAGTGAAGATGCTCCCTGTCAGCAGCAGTAAGTCGAGCAGGCCTGGATCAATCCCTAGAGAGTCACACTGCCCCCTAGAGGCACTCCATTCTCATAGCGTTTCACTGCATTCTAAATCTCACTTGAGAATTCCTGACAGACGCTAAAGAAGTTTTTTTTTCTCGACACCCTCAAGACAAGAACAGGTGGTGAACAGAAATCGAGTGACATTAACGATAATTTATATGCATGTGGCAGAACAAAAAAACACTTGCCACAGCCGCAAAAAAAGAACATGGGGGAGAGAAGGGGGGTGGCGGAACTGAGCCATTTTGTCTTAGCGTAATGATCTATCTATGAAGTGAAATGGGCGTGTGTCTGCATTAACAACTAAAGGTTTTATTCTGAAAAATGTCAATGTGATGTGCAGATTCTCAGCTGACAAAATGCTGTTACATGAAGCATTATGGCAAATCTGGCGGTATGAAGTACTCTATGGACTAGAGAGGAAAGAGCTGAAATCCCAATTTCAGACAGAAGTAAAGTTTGAACAGAACCCACCTCAAAGGGGAGGGCCCATTTGCTTAAGGCTGGCCTGGTAGAGAGATGGTGTGCTAGACTCAGGTGATACCACGTCTTATGACAGCATAAAAAGCTGGCCTTTAACGTCTAGTATACTTTCCATTTCCTTCACCAAGACATTAAGACATAGACACGTGTCATTCACGCTGCATCAGTCACTGATTAACATGTTATATTCTCCTAGCCCTCATACGTTCACTTCACGTGTGATCAGTTGGCAGCACGGCGGTAGGCCTCCAGAGATTAGGGATCAGCTAATAATGCCTGCACCTCTTAGCCTCTCTGTGCTCGACAGAGCAACAACAGCCATCAATCTCCCGGGACGAGAGTCTGCCAATCAATCACACCCAAACCCAGCCTCCCTCCCTTCATTATGATGGAGATGGTGGATGTGTGTGATAACTTAATCCCACTCTGCTCTCATCTCTCTCTCTTTCTTTCTCTGAACCCCCCCACCCTCCGCTCTCTCTCTCTCTCTCTCTCTCTCTGTTATCTGCCTGTCCTCAGACAGAAGGAGGGTAGGAGGAAGGGAAATGGGAAACAGAGGACAGACATTTTAATCAGGCTGTGCTGAAGTAATGAGCCAAGGTCAAGCCTGACCCCTCTCGCACCAAACTGCCCCCCCCCCCCCCCCCCCCCTCCCCAAACACCCTCATGACCCGCCCCAGGGTCACGGCCAGAGACAAATGAAGTGTGAGGGTCATCGAGCAGTCGATGCTGGACCCCCCTGGCTGGACCCTCATCAGATCAGACCTGGTGTGTGTGATCTATAAGAGTGGAGGTCACTGTCTGGTGGTATGGAACCAGGAGGCTGCTCCTGTCTGCCCATGATATGATCCAGCTGGCTCTTCTCCTCCAAGGTCCCCCCCCCCCCCTCCTCCAGCAATCAGCTTGACGAGACTGACTTGGAATCAGATGTGACATCATAAACAGAGCACTAACGGCTGCAGGCAGGGCTACCAGCGAGGCCAGGCACATTTCCCAGAAGCCCTCTGCTGATAAAATAGCTATTGCACTCCATCGAAGGGAAACAATGTCCAGATGTTACAGTCAAAACAAACAATGCAAAGACAGATGGAGTGGCATTAAGTGTTACATAAGAGGTATGTTAGGTGCTGTACAGTCACAGCTGAACTTGTGGACATAATTCATGTATTCGATAAGGCTGTGTCCTAACTGACTTTTGTCAGTGCGTAGTTATCCCATTGTTGAATATTTGTAGTACAGTACAGAATTTGTAAGGATTTGGATCTGCGGAGAGAGTGAGCATTTATGTGTGTGTGTGTGTGTGTGTGTGTGTGAGAGAGAGAGAGAGAGAGAGAGAGAAAGCGAGAGAGGGAGAGAGAGGGACAAAGAGAGTCCAAAAGACAGAGAGATCAAAGACTGAAAGAGTGGAGGGACAAAAGTTAACGAGAGGGCCGAGAGACAAAACAGCAAGATGGAGAGAGCAGGTGGGAGAAATAAACAGTGTGAGAAGGTGATAGGAGAGAGAAAGATGCAAGGAGGGGAAAAAGAAAGAGAGAGAGAGATGGAGGGGGTGGGGGGGGGGGGGACAATGGCGAGGACACAGTGATGGAGGTTTCATCTTATGATTTATTCAGCAGTGTGTGTCTGTGTGCGGTGCTTTGACAGACAGGCAGACAGTAATGTGACAGCACGAGATGGGTAACGACACGCAGGCTTCTTCTGCAGGCTCTCCAACTCACCTGCAGCACTTCAGCCTGCCTCTGCTCTGAGCACATCACTTGCACAGCATGTGTTCACATGAGAGCCCAGATGAGGCAGAAGAATATACAATATACAATCAGAATTTAGTTTTTAGCTTGTTCATGGTGTTCATTTCATGAAAACCATTGCTTGTTAGGTACAATAATAATTAACAAAAATAATACTGTTATTGGAAACCATCAGTGTAGGGGTAATGAGGTATGTGTCTGAAAGATTCAAGGTTCTCTAATCTATGTTTGAAAGCCGACATCTTACAACTCAAGGTCACGAGACTTTGAATGACATCTTATCAATTCTGGCTACACACTGCCCCCCAGTGGTGGTAGAAGGTACAGCTGGTGTTCTGCTGTAGTGCGTAGAAACTGAGTGCAGAGCTCAGGACAGCCGCAGCAGACTGTGCATGAGGGTGTGTGTATGTGTGAGAGAGAGAGCTTGTGTGTGTGTGTCTGTGTGTGTGAGTGCATGTGTGAGGAGGGGCAAATGTACACGCTTTGAACTGACAACTTTTCTTTACAAAATTGTGCTAATTTGACTTACTCCACCTAAATAAAATCACAAGTCCTATCTGAGAGACTCTTTCTCCAGAGCACACCTAACTTTATGGAAGATGTCTAGGACTCATTTGATATGCCTATGTCTTCATTAAACCTTTCTGGGTCAGAGAGGCTGTACGTGCTAATTTGCTCTTTCGCACCCAGGGGACAAACCTTTCAATTCCCTCAAATGGGTCAGGGTGTAGATTAACTCTCTCTCTCTCAGTTTAGACTCTTCATATACTTGACATATGCTTTCCCCCCTGACAGTGGCATTCATGATGGCATAGTAGGCAAACTACTTGTAGAACTTACTCTCGAGTTGTTGGTAAATTACACAAAATGATTTTGTATTGATAGGATTGTTGACAATGGTAACTTCCCTATATTGTGTTCTACATCAAAGCACTTGAGTGCTGAGAAATGATAATTGAAGGAGAAAATATGCTATGAATCTATAAGTGCAAATATATATACAGTACTTGCTTGCGTATATATATATGTGTGTGTTTGTGTGTGTGAATGTACTGCATGTTTACACCCCCTACATCCTGTTCATTTTAAATGTCAAGAGACAGAGAAAGAAGATATGAGCAATTAGTATTTTTTTCACTTGGTTGCAAATAACAAATTAAATAGAAAGCAATTAATATTACTTTGTTTCCTCACGTCTCACAAACGGTTAAAAATCATTTTGTTCTAAAGACCTTTTTCACCTACAGCATCACAGATTAGATCTCTTAAGGCTGGAACACAGATGCCGCTTTCAGGTGCAAATTGTGTTTCCAATTTAATAAATCATGTATCCCAAGAAAAGAAAAACCTAACCTAATTTTCTGTTCCTAGGGGGCAACTTTTAATAACACAGTATAAATGTCAGTGCTCAAAATTAAAAAGGTTTGATTCTGACGCACTATGCCAGAAAGCATTGGCACAGATAGTTGTGGCCCATAACAAACCAATAAAGGGCCGACAACTTGACAACAGCTTAGACGCGTGTGTGTGTGTGTGTGTGTGTGTGTGTGTGTACGTGTGCGTGTGTGTGTTTGTGTTTGTGGCTTCTAGATACTGCATGGCGAGCATTTAGAGAGATGGTGATGCACAATCGTGTTTCCTGTCCTCTTTCTTGCATGCAAGTTGTCCTCATTTCCAGCACCACATCTCTAGCTGGGACGTGATAAGAGCATCCTTGCATCATCTGTCAACTTTTACTGCAAGTGGGACAGCATCATTTTACATCAACCCCACCCCCTCACACACTAAGATACATAAGTTCCCAGGGTCAGCCAGTCAGCCATTATTCGAAGGGCCCTTCTGTTGTCACAATGTCTCCTCAGTATCTGCTCACTACCATCCTGCTGTGCAGCCTTGCTGTGGGCGAGCTGTCAGCTGCCAAGCCGTCTAACTGTGAGTTTGTCCTCCTCTCTATTATCAATACTGGTAGCTTGTTTATAGAGTTGAAAGGTACATACAAAACAATACAACAGCAAGTAATAGCTGCTGTTGGAAAACAACAAAAAGAACCATCTACTACTGGACTTGTAGTGTTGTTACAGTTTGTATATGTTTGTTAACGTGTCTGTGTTCATGTTGTGCTGTCAGATCGCCCTAAGAGGCTGGCCTGCTGTGTGGGGTACACTCATAAGCCACTTGACATTAAAACAATCAAAGGTGTCACCATCCAGGACTCTCGTGGGCCATGCCGTCTCAGCGCTGTCATGTGAGTAACTTTCGATGTAAAACAGAGACGTGTCAAATATTTCATAGTATTTCATAGAGCATCTCAGATTTGGATAGACAGTAACCTCCCATGCCAATGTATACTGATTCCTTTGAACTGTACTCACAGTCTTTGTATCTGTTAATATATTTCTAAGATTTCATACCACTGTCAATGATGTTTGTGCCTCCGCTCAGCACCAATGGGTGAAAAAGGTTCTTGAGAAACTCAGGTACAGTAGCATTTTAAATATCATGTTGTATAGACTAAAATACATGCTAAACCATTACCAAATGTGTGTGTTGTACAAGGATCTTAAAATAGCAGTCTCAATTAATTTTGCCTTGTAACATGCATTTATAGATACAAACATACATTTTCTAATATATTTGTTCCATAAAGAAAGATATTGTGCTATTCCACTTTTTTCTCTTCTGATGTCATCTGGGTTAATGCATGACTCTCTTTCAGCGTCCAAATCAAGGCACTCTCCAAGACTCTGGAGAAACACAACCTTCTAGATAAAAGTGCCCTCGCTGCCATGGTTGAGATACCTTCAAACAGCACCGACACCACACTGATGGACGCAAACGCTGGAATACAGTAGTCGATGAAGCTTTAAGAACTGCTTCTCAATCTGTAACCATGCAGTCTGTTTTTCTTTTTCTCTTAAGCATTAAGTTACTGACTGTTGAAGATGACTTTTAAGCAACCTTTCTTGCTCTTTCTGGCACACTATTTGTCCACTGACTTCAAACTGCTTGCTACAAATACATTATGTCTTATGATAATAAAGAAAACCTGAAACAATAACAGAAACCACTGAACTGAAATTATTAAATGAACACTACAAGGAGTTAAAGTTGAGGTAAAGTAGTTGGCAGTATTACGACTACACACTATAGTATACATATAAATATATATATATATAATTTACTTCATTTTTTTTATTCTTAAATATGTAAACTGAAATATGAACGAAATGTTAGAATTGTATTTGATTAAAATTCTTCATAACGTTTAAACATTTAAAACTCTATCAGAGAATCTTAGAAAACGCCAAAGCACATTTGGCTGAAGGGGTCCATTGGTGATATTTCAGTGACAATTTGTTCAATGTCCTGTTCATTGTCTTCCTCCTGTTAAGGGGGTCTGACCATAGTCACACCTTTATTGATATCATACATCAGCTATTTGTGAAGAGAGAGGAAGGCACATAAAGTTCTAAAGTTTCTTAAAGTTTAAGAAAACATCTCACATATACTGTTCTATTCTAAACACAGCCAATATTAAAGGTACGGTAAGCAGTTTTGGTTTTCAAAAATATAAAACACTTCTGGACTGGCAATGTAACTCTAAAGGCACGGTGAAAAGTTGTCCCCAACATCACTGTACACTACAAACGTTGTAGTTTCAGTTTCATCCTGTTTTGAATTGGTTTAAATGTATGGAAGCTCTACTTTCAGCAACTGCATAGTGCACAATCAGGTTTTATTATGGTCATAATAAAAAAAAAACCTCAAGTATCACACACAGTAGACAGAACGCTTGTCAACCGTTATCCTTCAGATATATGTCAGATGTACAATATATTTCTCCTTCATATTAGGTCAAATTATTTACAACAAAAAAATCTAATTTAAGTCCCTGTGCAGACCAACCTGTAGATACTGATCAAAGTTAAGGGTGTGGTACTTCTGAACGTCAGCTCTTTCAAAAAGGGCCCTGCGCACTTCCTCTGAGTCAGAGTTGGTCACCAGATCCAGAGCTACAGAGCTACCATTGGCCAACAGGAGCCAATCCAGACATTAACACAAACTTCTGTTCAGTACAAGAGGAGGTCATGTCTATCTGCTGCCATCTACAGTCAGCACTACCAAAAGCCTCGGATATATAAGCAATGGCATATGGGAACATGGGTGTGGAGGTATGTTCCAGGGTATAGGCTTACTGTCATTTAAACTGAAGGCACAGAGTTTTAGTTTAGATTTGAGCGTTTAGTTCTCAGTTCCTCTCTTTAATTTGCAGTTGAGAGAGTAGTTGTCCTGATGATGGAATGCCTCAGATTTGACTGGGGGTATAAAATGAAACAAAATTAAATTATAAACTGAGCTGCCTAAGGGTAAAGCTGGAGCTTAGCGTAGGGATACAATAGTGTAGGATTTAGAAGCCTTGGTCTAATTAGATCTTAAAAGTGCAGTCCCCGATTCAGCAAATTGCTCCTCTAGCTGTCTGTTCAGTGTGCACACCAGTGTTTGTAAAAAAGTTTCTAGCTCAGTTAAGGGGAAGCAATCTTCGTGGTTCAGACCGATTCATAAACAATTCCAACCTAAATGTGCCATCAGGAGCAAAGAAGGGAGGGGGGTAATTTGGCTGTTGAGCTCTAACATAAACATCACAGAAGCTATGGTGCGATACTGCGCCATGAAAACGTGAAAGGCTTGTAGAACCTGATAATGTAATAATTTCCCGATAATGTAATAACTCCCGATAATGTAATACAAATTCCTTCATAAGTCCCTAAAACATGTAATAAAACCTGATAATGTAATAATACCCCGATAATGTAATAAAGTGCATTTCCCAATAATTTTGTAGAACCTGATAATGTAATAATTACCTGATATTGTAATAACTTTGGTTGGTGCTGTAGCATCAGGTCTCCAGTTTCAGAGGTCGAAACAGTGAAGCTGTCAAGAGACCTGCTGCTTCACTATTAGCAGATACAGTATATATTTTATATGATTGGGAATGCACAATTTTTACAATGGTGAAAGGGATATTCAGTGGTAATCAACTAATAGAGAAAAAATAAGAACATTGTGGTATGTTATAGACCGGCAGCTAATGGGCACATAGAACATTGAGTTTCTAAGTCCTCATTGATCATCAATAGCTGACATTTCGCTATTTGATTTATATCAAATTCTATTTTGATTTTGTGTGGCAATGTCCCTTAAAAATTACACTATATACTGCAAAACATCATGCAACATGCATTTCCTCTACTTTTCCAGCCAGGGACCATCTGGTCAACTGTCGTCGTTTTGCGCGGCTGAAAATCCAAACTGTACCAGGCCAATCAAATCGTCTTTTGTCATTCGTCAGTTGCTCGGATTGGTTGTAGCGCCATTCCTATTGCGTGGCATTGCGTGCAGAGGCAATTTAACAGACAACCGTTATCCCGCCCACACTGAAAATCGTGTTGTGCCAGACCCTTGTACAGCTTCTTGCTGTACAGGTTTGGCTTGCGAGGCTAAAGGCCTATACCATTGGGATCAAAATATGAGCAAAACAATAGTGGGTGGTTGTCTACACAGCATCACTATTTGGTCTGAATAACTGGTGTCCCAACATTTCAGCACTGACCAAAGTTTTTACAATATCAGGAATTTATTACATTATCAGGTTCTGCAAAATTGAGGCTAACCTGATAATGTAATAATTTCCAATTAATGTAACATTTTATTACATTATTGGTATGGCGATTGTTAAATTATTGGGAAATGCACTTTATTACATTATTGGGATATTATTACATTATCAGGTTTTATTACATCTTTTAGGGACTTATGAGGGATTTTTTATTACAGTATCAGGGTTATTACATTTTTTAGGGACTTATGAGGGATTTTTTTATTACATTATCAGGGTTATTACGTTATCAGGAAATTATTACATTATCAGGTTCTACAAAGCTCTCTGTAGTGCCAGTGATTAAGTTTTGGGCTTCTGTAGAAACATGGCATTGTAACATGGCAGACTGTGGAAGAGGACCCGCTCCCTATGTAGATATGAAGGGCTCATTC
Organism: Sprattus sprattus; assembly: GCF_963457725.1. Taxonomy (NCBI): domain Eukaryota; kingdom Metazoa; phylum Chordata; class Actinopteri; order Clupeiformes; family Clupeidae; genus Sprattus; species Sprattus sprattus. The sequence continues at coordinate 9,575,817 of NC_137923.1, forward strand.
TAAACTAAAGCAATGAACTAAATTAATATTTACCATCACATTTGATTGCTACACACAAAGATGCAACTTGGCTTTTCTCATCAGTCATCCCTTCTGATTAACGTTTCATATGAAGCCTCAAATAAATCACACTGGCTTCATATGTGTACAGTATTAACAGTGTGTGTACAGTATTACTTCAGATACTCACATAGCCATGTTACCTTGCAAAGTCACTTTTAATTGTGTTTGGATATAACAGTCACTTAAAATCAACTTTATTAAAAAAACTAAAAAACATCAATTGGTCAATTCTTTTTTTGTTTCAGTTACTTTTTTGGGGTTAATAGCAATGCAATCTGTCTCAAATTGACTTCTAGAACCCTATGATTGAATGGATGGGTCCTTTCTATTCTTCTTGGGAGGGGATCATCCATACAAGATGAAGAATTCTTCATTACAATTGAATTACAGCACTGGTCTCATTATTTAATAGCCACACCTTGCATCTTCTACAGAGGTAATAGAAAAGAAGACCATACATGAAATCATCAAATTTAAATATCAAAATATTTATTTTGTTCTATCTGCAAAAAGTTTAACATTTTCAAGCAGTTAACAAGGAACATATCAATACACCGACTACTATTGTAGTGTAGTAAATATATTTAAACTAAAAAATAAATAAATATGTAAGTTCTAAATGTACCAATACATTTTTCCTAGTTTCCTAAAATGCAATAAATTAGATTAAGAATACATTATCAATTGTTTAAATAAGACATCATTTTTAAGGTTAAAGTTTAAATATTGATGACAACACATCTCCACGTAGTCTTCCCACCCCAGAGGATGGTGTTCATGAGGTGGCAGAAGGGGCCGTCACATGGCTGGAGAGATATTCTGTTGCAGCAGTGCTGTTTGTGACAGGAAGCACTGTAGAAGTGACCACACTCTTCGTGGTGTTCCTGGAAGACAACAAGAAACCATTAGTCTCTAAACTTCATTCATACTGAAAAAAATAAATACAAATATTTCATTCATTTTTCCATGTCACTGTGAAGATGAAGATGATTGAAGCCTGACTTTGTTCTACTTTCGCATGACCTCTAAATGTACTTCTTGGCTCCTATTTGAACAAGCTTCTTTTTTTTGTAAGTCACAGCAATGATGCTCTCTTAGAAATATGAAGTGTGGAGTAGAGAAGGGAAATTTGGTTGCTACGCTTACAGGGTTTGTTGTCTGTTTGACATACGTAGGTAGCAACAAGTTTCATGGCTATTCCAGGGACTTACTTCAGGTTTTGCTTCTGTCTGATGTTTCTGATGGACTCCTGCACCCATTTCTCCTGCCAGTGACTGCAGACACGTCCCTCAGTGGTTTCAAATCTGTGGGAAGATATTGTTTTTCATGAGAGGTTTTCCAACAGAAATCCAAGAAAAGTAATAATTAGACGTAGCAATATCTTTTGAACCCCATAAAGAACACATCTGAAAGGTTACCAGCATAACCAAGCAAGCAAGCGACTTACATCACTGCGGTGACACATGGGGGATTTCTCCTCTGAAACCTGAAGCCAGTGATGGGTACTGTTATAGACTTGGTGGAGACCTTGGTGCAACAGTCCAGGGGCTTTTCACCAGTCACTGCAGGAGGAATGAACACAGATGAGTGAATGCGATTAGCTTACTGGATTAAGCTATTAAAAATTGAGAAATGGCAAACGTATATGATTAATGTGCTCACCAGTCTCGAACTCTGTGAAGAACAGAATGATGGCGAAGATAGCAAGGCTGCCCATGAATGGTCTGAAAAGCTGCATGTCTTCTGTAGGTGTGTGATGCTTCTCTGTGCTGAAAGAGCTCCTCTGAAGCTGCAGGGATGGTTTGGCCTGAGTTCAGTCTAAGGGCCTGCTCTTGTAGTCTAAAAAAGAGGAAGTACCAACATGACCGGATCTGTTCAGCTCTTAATTTACTTCTTGGGAATTACCAGTCACTGGTCAGCACCTTGTGATATGTGGAAGTGGTATGGGATGTGATTTGGCAATCAGAAATTAACATTTTAGTCAGATGAGGGTGACTTTGCAATTACCGTGCTGGCGAAATGCTGTTAGCAAGTTTGGCTGTGGGATTGCTGAGGAGACATTGTGACAGGATACATTTCATTTTTTTTTCTCCCTGTTTCTGACTTCTGACACTTCTTTCATCGCAAGCTCATGTCTTTCACCTAAATTACTGCTTTAAAAATATTACATATGAATTAAAGTAGCAAATATTGTGTCGACCTTAATTGATCAACTGTGATAACGAGAGAAATGATATACTCTTTGTTTTGAGTGTGCAGCAATGCAGTAAGCTAGATATGTTTAACTTCCAATATTAACAAAAGCTGAAGAATTTAAAAGATAATAATATTATTGATAAAAAAAAAACATTTTTTTTACCTTATTTGTCACCTTTGCCCTAAAAAACTGAAAAGTTTCTCTAATTTCTCAAATGTCTCCTTGATTTGCTTTTATTCACGGTAATGTAAAATACATGATATTCCTTATTGTTAGCTGTGGATTTACAGTCTACTATTGACTCCTCTGCATGGGCACTTAAATACATTTTAAATAAAACACAATTTTGGAAAAAAAATGATTGATTTTTTATTTTATTTTTTACAATAAAACAATCAGGGCCATTTTTGTCATGATTCATGAATGGAAAGCCTCTTCTAATTGATGTAATGTTAAAGTAAATGAATGTTAACTGGGTTAGTTGTATTTTGGAAGACTAAGTGAAAGAGATGATGTCAGCTTAGAACTGTCTTGATGATTAACTCGCTGATGAGCAATCCCCCCCCCCCCCCCCCCCCCCTTCCCGTGCATCACTATGTTTCCACTCTCCATTGTCAGCGTCAGAACCAGAAGAAAGAAATAGCAGAAGGAAGCCGTATTTCCCTGAAACGCCGTCAGTTTTCAGAGTGAAGAGATTTGGACAAGCTATTCACACATTACACACACCCATTCACAAACAGCATACATAGCAGTCTGTCTGTCTGGCCATGTTCCTTTCTGTAGCTTTCATTTTTAGCTGGGCTGGGCTGGGCTGTTTTGGGTGTCGAAACCACAGGAAAACACTCAAGATTCTATGATCTTAGGCTACATTCTGCAACAAAGTTTGTTGGGTTTCCCCTAAAAATACCATTCATATACATTTTTCCCATTTTCCCTACCTGTTTTGGTAAATGCATCAACAGTCTTCAGAATGTTAATACATTTTGAAAGTTATGAAACATTTTGAACTTTGTGATGTTTCAACCTAGGCCCTATTTTTTTTTTTAGATATTTTCGGGTCCAAACATTTAGTAGATTAAACTTGGACCCAAAAAGATGGTTAAAAAAATACCAAAGTTTCCCTTTAAGTGTGAGGACCATCAGTGTGTCTGGGTAGTCTTAAAAGTGACAACAAATATACTCCAGGGCAGTATCAGTGATGGCACATATTTATTTTGTTACTAAAACAATGACACAACAAAACAATTCAGATCATCACAGAAAGTTACAGAATACATTGTCAGAGGTAAACTGATTTTTTGGCATACGTCTGACAAGACAGTGAAATCTATCACATGCACATGTGTTTGTGTTCAATTTAAAATGTGTTGAACCTTACATTCCATAGCAAGGAGGCCTTGGAGAATGTCAGTGAGTATAATATGTTGTAGTCACTGAAGTTATTATTTGTTGAGTAAAGTTCTTTGTTCCCTCCTGTTCTCAAGGGATTCCATTGTCAGAAGATACTGTATGGGTAAAAATACTATTAACACTGTTTTATTCTTTGTAAAAAGCACAGTGTTGTCTCAAGTTCATCTCATATCGAAAAGTACTTCTAGTAATAAAGTCACTTCTCCAATCGCTGGCTAAAAGTGTTTAAATTTATCAAATTGTGGGGTTAGGAAAACAAATACTGGGTAAATGAAAACTACTTAGTAGAATAAATGTTTTTTCTCGAGGTAAATAAAAAATCAGCTCTTCCATTCACATCCCATGACTTTAGCATTGAGCACTGTAGCATTTCTTTAACATCATTATACAGTGATGTAAACATCATTATACAGTGAGGTTAACATCATTGTACAGTGATTTAAACCTCATTATACAGTGATGTAAACATCATTATACAGTGATGTAAACATCATTGTAAATAACATTGTCCAAAAAGGCAAAATAAATATAAGCACATACTTATTGTATTTTACAAACATTAAAATCACAATACTACATTTCAGATATATTCAACAACATTTGAAGATTTACAAGCCTGTTTGTTCCTCTACATAACATGGAAGTCAGTGACATCAGTCTTGTGTGTCTTGCAGGCTATGATCCTATTGGGCGTATGGAAGTCCCTTTAAAAGTGACCGGATTACGTTACGCGGGGCTTGCTTTGGGGATCGCTCATTTTTGCTGGTTGCCACACCTCGTTGCCGTTAGGCCCAGCCTCGGGCCTTGTTCCACCACTACCATCATTTTCGCTACACACAGGAGCGAGCGCCTGCTGCTGAGGCCTGCTCCAGAGGCCTTGTGTTTTGCTTGTTTAGTTTCTTGTTGAGCCTTAGTTACATTTTTCTATTCTTTGTAAAGAAATTCACGATTATTGTTATTTTGTTACAACTTTTGTCATGTCCTGAAGCCCTTGACAGGGACGTGACAGTACAGTATTTACAGTGTGTGTACGGTAATACTTCAGATACACACATAGGCGTGTTACCTTGCAAAGTCACTTTTTATTGTGTTTGAATATAACAGTCCCAAAGACATCAACTTAAAAAAAAAAAAATCCATCCATTGGTCAATTATTTTTTGTTTCAGTTACTTTTTTGGGCTATTACCAGTGTTGGGCAAGTTACTGAAAATTAGTACTTAGTTACAGTTACTAGTTACTTCTTTTAAAGGTAATTGAATTACTTCCCAGTTACTGTATATCAAAAGTAATTAGTTACTAGGGAAAGTAACTTTTAAGTTACTTTTATATCTGCGTTTAATATAATGAATATGAACAGTACTGAACAGTCAAACCCAATAAACATATATATTTTGTACCTAATTATTTTAAACAACAGGGCAACATGCCTTCAAATCAAGCAGTAGTACAAAAGTCCCTTTTAACACTTAACTTAACACAAAATAACTGTCTCAGTCATTTAACAGTGTTTTTTTTTTTTTTTTTACTACATTAGTGATTGGCTTACAGTATTAACACCATTTATTATACGGCTCTTCAGAATGTTCCAAAAAGCCCCGTTGATTTGAATGGGCCATCCCCAACGTTCGCAGGTACTTATTTTCATATAATGACCTGCATATAATGACCGCTGTGCTGTCAATGGCAACGGGTTTTGTGCTTCTGATATAGGTCTTTCGTATCATTCCGAAAGTATTGAGTCCGGTAACTTATCAATGGAGTTTCAGCGGACGGTTGAGCAGCTGTGTTCTAAAGAATGTTCAACGTCTTTGAAGTTCAACGTCTTTGGCGAACTATTTCTCTGCTTTTTAACACTACGTATAGTAACAAATACATTGTAAAAAGACACACTGTGTTAAGTTATTTTTTTGTTTTGGCAAGTTGCCGTATAATAAGCGGGATAATGTATAGAACGCAGGTCCTTATCGGAAAATAAGTCCCTTCAGGGCGAAGCAAGACACCTCCGCTTCGCGTCGGTGTCCGGTTCACCCTGTCGGGACTTATTTTCCGATAAGGACCTGCGTTCTATACATTATCCCTTACATAAAAAGTAGGGGGATAAAAAATAATCAATTAGTGGTTCAGTTCACAAAATACCCTGAAACACCCACACAGTATTCACAATATGCTAAATATATAATTAGAATAATATCTTTCTAATACATCCTAATCGCTGGCAATCCCCACCCTGATCAAGGTAGGAACTGTTTATAAGTTCCCACTGGTCCCGGTGGCGCTTCTTTCGCCGTTGCCCGACAGCCAAGATGACTGAGGACACGAACACCTTATACAGTTGGTAATAGATTCCACGCGTTTTCTGGTTAAACAATAAATGTTGGAAACCACGATCGGTGTCCTAGCCTTCATTCCATATGTATGCGCGATTGTATACAAGTGCAATGAATGTGTGTTAGCGGCCGTGGAGAATGGGAGAAATAATTGCGGTTGTATATCCGTGTGTGAGTGCGTGCGTGATTGTATGCAAGTGCAATGTGTGTGTGTGTGTGTTAGCAGTCCTGGAAAATGGGAGACAGTTGCGTATGTAGTACAGCCTTGTGCGTGTCTTTGTGTGTGTGTGTGCATGCGTGCGTGATTGTATGCAGGTGCAATGTGTGTGTGTTTGTGTGTGTAAGCGGTCGTGGATCTGGGTAGCAGAGTGTCTTTCATGTGCGGTCGCACTGGTCCTGCGACGTCAGATCAGAAGAAGCTAAAGTAGGTCTATCTTGTCTTCTTGTCTGCAAGTGTTAATTTTCCACAAAAGATAGTAAGGCGGGTAACGAACTCATTTAGATTGCAGTAACTGTAACTGCGTTACTCGATTTAAACAAATACTTAGTTACATGCTCGTTACCGCTAAAAGTAGTGGAATTACAGTAACGCGTTACTTAGTAACGCGTTAGTCCCAACACTGGCTATTAGCAATGCAATCTGTCTCAAATTGACTTCTAGAACCCTATGATTGACTGGATGGGTCCTTTCTATTCTTCTTGGGAGGGGATCATCCATACAAGATGTGGAGTATAACAAGTATTATAAAACAATTGAGTTCTAGCGCGTAATTTAGCTGTTTCTGATTGGACGAGAGACGTTCCATGCTATAGGAGGTTATTCGTCAACATACCTACAGTTACGGGACTTTTCACAGCTAAAAATAAATCACTCCGCGATGAAACATTCGCATTGATGATAACCGTTAATTCAAAGTTTTTAAAATTCCAAACCAAGATGTTGACAATGGAACTATTTTTTGTTGCGGAGAAACAATGGCGAAATAAACCATTTTTAATCATTAACTTCGTGTTGAAATGTTAATTTGTTGACAGTAGAATTGTTTTATAAAAGCAATATAGCACTCGTGGGAGTGGGGTAGGTAAGGGATAATCCCAAGGGTGTTGTTGCCTACGCCACTCGGCCTTCGGCCTCGATGGCTACGGCCGAACACAACCCGTGGGATTATCCCTTACCTACCCCACTCCCACTCGTGCTATATTGCTTAATTCTTCATTACAATTGAATTACAGCACTGGTCTCATTATTTAATAGCCACACCTTGCATCTTTAACTGAGGTAATAGAAAATAAGACAATACATGAAATCATCAAATTTAAAATCTAAATATTTATTTTGCTCTACCTGCAATAAGTTTACAGGCAGTTAACCAATAACATATCAATACACCGACTACTATTGTAGTGTAGTACATATATTTCAAACTCAGAAGAAGAAGTAAATAAATATGTAAGATATAAATGTACCAATACATTTTTCCTAGTTTCCTTAAATACAATAAATTAGATTGAGAATAAATTATCAATTGTTTAAATTAGACATCATTTTTAAGGTTAAAGTTTAAATATTGATGACAACACATCTCCACGTAGTCTTCCCACCCCAGAGGATGGTGTTCATTAGGTGGCAGAAGGGGCCGTCACATGGCTGGAGAGGTATTCTGTTGCAGCAGTGCTGTTTGTGACAGGAAGCACTGTAGAAGTGACCACACTCTTCGTGGTGCTCCTGGAAGACGACAAGAAACCATTATATTAATGATATATATGAAATATTATTATATTAGTCTCTAAACTTAATTCACACTGAAAAAAAAAAAATGCATTCATTTTTCCATGTCACTGTGAAGATGATGGTGATTGAAGCCTAACTTGTTTTCTTCTTTCGCATGACCTCTAAATGTACTTCTTGGCTCCTATTTGAACAAGCTTCTTTTTTAAGTAAGTCACAGCAGTTTGGGTGTCCAGGTCCAGGTCCAGGCAAATAGTCAATGTTGTACTACACTGAAAGTACACTACAAAACTGATCCACTGCAATGATGCTCTCTTAGAAATATGCAGTTGTCTGCTTGACATAGGTATGAACAAGTGTTATGGGTATTCCAGGGACTTACTTCAGGTTTTGCTTCTGTCTGATGTTTCTGATGGACTCCTGCACCCATTTCTCCTGCCAGTGACTGCAGAAAGGTCCCTCTGTGGTTTCAAATCTGTGGGACGACATTGTTTTTCATGAGAGGTTTTCCCCAGAAATCCTAGAGGAGTATTACTTAGACGAAGCCATCTCTTTTGAACCCCATAAAGAACACATCTGTAAAGTTACTGGTATAACCAAGCAAGCGACTTACATCACTGCGGTGACACACGGGGGATTTCTCCTCTGAAACCTGAAGCCAGTGATGGGTACTGTTATATACTTGGTGGAGACCGTGGTGCAACAGTCCAGGGGTTTTTCACCAGTCACTGCAGGAGGAATGAACACAAATGAGTGAATTAGATTAGCACACTGGATTAAGCTATTCAAAATCGAGAAATGGCAAACATTTATGAATGAAGTGCTCACCAGTCTCTAACACGGTAAAGGACAGAATGATGGCGAAGATGGCAAGGCTGCCCATGAATGGTCTGAAAAGCTGCATGTCCTCTGTAGGTGTGTGGTGCTTCTCTGTGCTGAAAGATCTCCTCTGAAGCTGCAGGGATGGTTTGGCCTGTGTTCAGTCTAAGGGCCTGCTCTTGTAGTCTAAAAAAGAGGAAGTACCAACATGACCGGATCTGTTCAGCTCTTCATTTATTTCTTCGGAATTACCAGTCTCTGGTCAGCACCTTGTGGTATGTGGTAATGGTATGGGATATGATGTGGCAATCAGAAATTAACATTTTAGGCAGATGAGGGTGACTTTGCAATGACTGTGCTGGGGAAATGCTACAAGTTTAGCTGTGGGATAGGCCTAGTGGAGACATTGTGACAGGATACATTTTTTTTTTCACAATTTCTGACTTCATTCATTACAAACTCGTGTTTTTCATGTTTTTCCATTTTTCCATCCATCATTCCATCATTTTAAATCAACAGGCAGATGCCAACTATTCATTGAATGTAAAAAATATTACATTTCAAATATTGTGCCTTAATTCCTTAACTGTGATAATAGGATACATTAAATATGCTTTGTTTTGAGTGTGCAGTAAGCTATATATGTTTAACTTCCCAAATTAATAAAAGCTGAATAATAAATATATATATATATATTAATGTGAAAAAAGTCACCTATGCCCCACAATAGTCACCTGTTTGTCACCTATGCCCCACAAAAGCGTTTTTCTCAAATTTTCAAATGTCTCCTTCTTGATTTGCTTTTCTTCAAGGTAATGTCAAAGACATGATATTCCTTATTGTCAGCTGTGGATTTATAGTCTACTATTTACTCCTTTGATTGGACACTTAAATAACTTTTGATTAAAACACAATTTTTGAAAAAAATAATGGATATTAACTTAAGCACAATATTTTAAACATAAAAACAATCTGGATCATTTTTGTCATGATTCATGAATGGAAAGCCTCTTGTAAATGATTGAAATGTACAGATTGATGATAATTGGGCTAGCTGTATTTTGTAAGGCTAAGTGAAAGAGAACTGTCTTGACGATGAACTTGCTGGTGAGGAACCCCCCCCCCCCCCCCCCCCACCCCCCTTCTCCATTGTCAGCGTCAGAACCAGAAAAAAGAAAAAGCAGAAGGAAGACGTATTTCCCTGAAACGCCGTCAGTTTTCAGAGTGAAGAGATTTGGACAAGCTATTCACACATTACACATTACACACACCCATTCACATACAGCATACATAGCAGTCTGTCTGTCTGGACATGTTCCTTTCTCTAGTTTGTATTTTTAGCTGGGCTGTTTTGGGTGTCGAAACCACGGGAAAACACTCAAGATTGTGTGATCTTAGGCTTCATTCTGCAACACAATCTGATTGGGTTATCCCACAAATACCGTCCATATACCTTTTTCCCATTTTCTCTACCTATTTTGGTAAATGCATTACCAGTGTTATGTTAATGTGAATAGGTTTTGAAAGTTATGAAACAGTTTGAACTTTGTGATTTTTAAAGCTGGGCCCTATTTTTTTTAGATGGATGGTTAAAAAAATCCCAAAGTTTCCCTTTAAGTGTGAGGACCATCAGTGTGTCTGGTTAGTCTTAAAGGTGACAACAAATATCTTCCAGGGCAATATCAGTGGTGGCACATATTTATTTTGTTGCCAAAACAATGACACAACAAAACAATGTAGATCATTTTACCGACAGTTACAGAATACATTGTCAGAGGTTAACATTGGCTTTGGAGATTTTTTAACTCGTTCTACTGTACGTAGGTGATATCTAACACATGCACATGTGTATGTGTTCAATTTAAAATTTTAAATTAAGGCAATCAGACTCCTAAATGGACAATGATGCACTCTCATCACTTTACACTCGCCACTTTACTCTGCACAGGCTCACTTTCACCGCTGTTTGCACTACATTTGCAATATTGCACCACTCACATACTTGAAGTGTCTATGTCTCTGTGTTCCATAGTTAGTATAGGTTAGGTTACCATGGTTAGTATAGGTTAGTATAGTTCAGGTTATTATGTAAGGGATAACGGCCGACGAGCTGTCCAGTTCTACGAAGTTAATGGACGCTGCGGGGCAAAGAACACCACGACGCGGAGCGGAGTGGTGTTGGTCCGCAGAAGTCCATTAACTTCGTAGAACTGGACAGCTCGGAGGCCGTTATCCCGCTTATCTCCCGTTTACAACATCCCAAAAAGTTTTTATTATTATTATTATTATTATTTAGAATTTCCTTTATCTTTAGGAAATTTAATATGCATAATAACCTGATGAATTCTTGATTTGAAGCCTAGTGCTCCCGTTAGAGAAAGTAGTGAGAAAGTAGTGCGTGGAACTGGACCTTTAGTTTCCCCGGGCGTTGCTGCAAAGTGACACTCATGAGCTCACTTCTGTAAAGTAAACGGACACACGGACACAGGTATTGTTCATAAGGTTTTACTATTTACAGTTGAACTCCACGTTTCCGTTGATGGTGAAGTTGGACAGAGCAACAGGGAGGTCAAGTTTAGTAATTTTGGTCGAAGGCTCACAATCGAGCCGGCTAGTTAGCCGTGAGCTACCATCTGTTTTAATGGGGGTTTTTTCTAAGCGCTAACAGCCGCCTACAAATAATATTCGAGACTTTCAGTTAAGAATTACAATATTATACAACATTCGTGTAGAACATAAACAACTAACCGAGTCAATTTAGACATATAAAAAGTCGTGTAGACAGCTTAATTGACATAAAACATTGCCCACTAACTTGTCCTAACACGCCGCCATCTTGGTTCAAATTATCCTAGCTGTCAAAAAATAAACGTTACGTTGGTTGTCAATGGTAACCATTCAAGAGCATTGATATGGAACGGCGATTTAACGTTTCTACTGGGACTACGTCCAAGGTGTCCGGTTATACGAACTTAATGTACACCCCATTAGCCAATCAGAAAACAGTATTACGTTCCAGAGGGAGATAAGTGTATAATATGTTCAGTATAGCTCATGTAGGTATGTTATCTGTTTAGTATCTGTTTACTATGTGTATTTATGTTTAGTATCTATATTGTATATTTATTGTTTATCTAGTAGGTCTACTACTTTGTCTTTTCATATGTTTATCTTATGTTCATCATTGTAAATAACATTGTCCACAAAGGCAAAATAAATAAAAGCACATATTTATTGTATTTCACAAACATCAAAACCACAATACTACATTTCAGATATATTCAACCACAACAATACTACAATGTAAATGTTCAATATTCGATTTGGAGTTTTCCAAGCCTGATTGTTCCTCCATATAACATGGAAGTCAGTGACATCTAACATTTTCTTTACATAAAATTACACTGCAGGTGTCTTTCATTAGCAGGAGGGTCCATTCCTGGCACAGAAGAATGCGCGGGATGTTCCACAGTTGTTGTTTGACCAGCCACCTACAAACCATACAAAGGCAAAACTTAAGACTCCCAGAAAAAGTGACAAGCTGTATCTACATAACTTTCAGAATAAGAAACTTACTATTGGAATTCAGGTGCAAGCAAGGATAACTTGACACACTGTTCTGTGTCCACCAGTTGGTGTAATAGAATCCAGCTCTGTCAATCCACATCCAGGCTCCCTGAAATACAGAAACAAAGTACAGCACTTAGGTGGTGTGATCATAACAACAGCTGTGGTTCCTCATTGTATGCTCAAATTCATTTGAGAAGACATTAAAGTTTTTGGATGGAGACTGTTTTAAAAAAGTCACAGCTATGATGCTGTTACTCAGTAAGGTCAAATCGAGACACTTCTCCTGACCTGGAAATAGAAACCTCCGATCCAAGCTGTTGATTGGCCTGAAAGTCTAGCCAGACTCTGCAGGAAGTTGTATTCATCAGGAGACTGCACAGAGGCCAGACTGCCTTGCTGCCCCACACAATACCTCTGGAGAGAGAGAGAAAGAGAGAGAGAGAGAGAGCGAGGGAGAGAGAGAGAGGAAGAAAAAGAAAAAGGAAGAGAGTAATGTTACATAGGAGAAACAGAGTATGTAAAAGAGAAGCTTCATCATTTTCATTTTCTGATCAAACTGGCAAGTTTTTTTTTATATCACCCATCATATTTAGGGGTCACTGCATTGTGTTAATCCAATGGTGAAGCACCTCCTCTCCCCCTTCAAATGCGGTCGTTGTGCCTTACCTCAGCAGTGAGCCAGTTCATCCTGGAGGTCACCATCAAAAAGCAGCGGGAACCAAGTCTGAACCAGCCAGGAGGACACAGGGACATCCGATCTACAACATCTACAACACAAGCACAGCTACTTCAATGTCCCAGAAAGGTTCAACCTTGACCTCATCATATATATTTATTTACATTAACTGACCAAGATTAAGAGCTTGAACATCTTCAGTTACTTCTTCCATGGCCTCAACTGAAAAGGGCATAATTATACAGTTATTCTGACCATTCCCGAAATTTTATGAAGTAAAAATGGCAGACCAGTGTGTCATTCCATTTATGTCCAACACTGACAAAAAAAGACAAAAAATAATTATTTCACATATTTCACACTGACCAGGAAGCAGATGTTCTTGAACTCCAGTCTCTGCAACCTCAGCTAGGATAAACAAAACATGTTGCATTAATATCGCGAAACATCTATCTGTTACTTTTTCACTTTCATCGCCACCAGCTAATATCGTTATGCAGATCACTTTCATACCTGCTGACAGAGGGCCCTCCACCATAGTCTCTACCTCTACAGCCTCCTCTGAGAAAGAAAAAACAGAACTATCAGTCTATCATTAGAAACATTTACCCATGGATATAGTATGACATGAGTTCTTTCTTTGAGATGCCAAATAACAGTTGTCAATAGAGTTGTCAAACTGTGAACTTGAAGGAGTTTTTCTAGGGCCTTAACCACCACCCACCTTGAATCATGTTCTCTTCACCTAGAGACTCTACGACATCTGCTGCAGAGATAAGCACAAAAACAATAAATTACACCACAGTGTTCACAGGTTTTTGCCGAATTAGAAACATTTAAAAATATGAATATCCAGACATTAACATATAGGTTTATTCACAAGATGAGGTAGTGCATCATGTGTCACTGTCTGAGTAAAGAGTGTACTTACCAGGTGCAGCATGGGTAACAGCAGAGTACATACAGAGAAGAGCCGCCAGTATGAGAACCTTCATGTTGATTTGTGTAAATTCTTCTTCCTCAGTGGAATCTAAAGATAAAAAATGGTAACATTTATTAGATCGTTGAAGTTTTTTCAGAGTGTATGAATAGAGAGAAGCATGATTTGTACCTGTTGTAGATGAGTGTCAAGCACACCTGTTCAGGTAAAGTAAACTGCAGTGATGAGCAGAGCGTTTGGTCTGCTTTTTATACCATTCTGAGACACGTGCCGGAGGAAGCAGGAACCTATTTCAGTTTAATTTATCAACTGTTGTAAATGTTATCAGACAAAACTTGCCAGAAAACTTCAAGCATGGGAGAACACCCAAACAAGCAACGCAGTAAAATAATAAACTTTCTAATCATATTTTGTTTTTCTTTCAGCCCTGAACGTGATCATAGCAATAAATGAAGTTCAAAGGGGATACACAAACACTTCCCGAATGTGGACTAATTTTAATACGCTTACTTCCTTATTGTTGTTTCTTAAGTTAGGGGTGAACGGCATAGTGAAAGACTTTGGAGCCGATGTAAGATGATAATTATTCCCAACTTTTCCAGATAAGAGCTGTTGTATAATATATCCTACCCAAGTCCAACTCTCTCTAGCATATTCATTGCTGTGGATGTCACAGGCTGTTACAGGTGTTTCTTTTTCACAATTTTTTTACATTCAGGAATTCCCAACTATATTTAAAAAAACTCAAACATATTTTTTGTGTTTTTATTTTTATTCTGCTTTTCCCATTGGATGTATCTGTATGGCCAAATTGTCTACATCCTCAGAAAACTGTCAATTCTTAATGGTGTGTATCACACACACAGTGCACATATGCAGTGCTGGCACCCTAACAAATACACCCTAAAGAGAGCAGGAACACCCAGAATCAGACAGAAGGAGGAACAACTGGGTACGATTGGCAGAGGACATTAGCTTTTATTTAAGCAAAAAAAACAATAATACTGTAATAATAATTTCCACCTTTCCACTTTTGTTAATAATCATTTTGTTCCAGAAAAGAAGAACACATGTGTGTCGGTGGCACACTCATGCCCAAGGAAACAAATCCCTTTATTTTGTCATTTTTGTGTGTGTGTGTGTGTGTGTGTGTGTGTGTGTGTGTGTGTGTGTGTGTGTGTGTCTGTGTCTGTGTGTGTGTGTGTGGGGGGGGGGGGGTTAGGTGTGTGTGTGTGTGTGTGAGTCTGTGTGTGTGTGTGTGTGTGTGTGTGTGTGTGTGTGTGTGTGTGTGTGTGTGTGTGTGTGTGTGTGTCTGTGTGTGTGTGTCTGTGTGTGTGTGTGTGTGTGTGTGTGTGTGTGTGTGTGTGTGTGTGTGTGGGTGTGGGTGTGTGTGTGTGTATATGTGTGTGTATGTGTGTGTTTGTAAATGTATATATCTACATTACTGGGCTAGATGAGCCTAGGTCCTGGACCCAGCATGGCATGTGACATAGAAGATATCGTATCAGTCAGACATGATTGTGTCCGTGAGGCCCTAAAGGGGATTGCAGCCATAAAAGCGCTGGATGCTAATTATTATCAGGTGTCATGGAATGACAGTTTATCCAATAGGACTCATAGTTGTGTTCCGCCAGTGCTTTAGAAACATCATCTCTCAGTTTTCGAGATAATCAGTTATAGCTTCTATTGGCACGTGATTCCTTAGCCTTTTTTCCCTCATGCATTATTATGCATTGTCCTTCTTCACTAAAGATGACATGATCATAGTAGACTCTAAGGAGAGAGCAGACATTGAGTGCTTTTGTTGACTACTCCGATTGAATGACAAGAGATTGGATGTATGTTTTGCCTTTTTGACATGGCTACAGCCAGCTGGCTAGGTAATATTATTAGCATCCTAGCAGTGCCAGCTGTTCAGTTCATGTTTGATACAAACTTTGACGGAATCAACAGTAAGATATCATTGCTGTGATTGCCAGAGATAAGCCCACAAGTGATTTGACCATTTTTATTCCTTTTGGTGCAGGGATTATAAATTGCTAATTGTCTAAGGCAACAATGTATTGTGAGATGGGGGGTGTTGGCTGGCTACCTTGATGAGAGATGGGAAGGGGTGTTGATTCACTATAACTTGTTCAACATCTAACCATGTAATATGTAACGGCAGTCAGGCAAAGGACTTTTGGACACTGCAATGCTTTTACTTGTATTCCTAAATGACAGACAAATACAAACATGTCACCAGAAAAGGGTTCATGCACACAGGATCTGCCCCAGTAAAAAAAGAATCTATATAAAATACCTGTTTCAGTAAGGCCGCACTGTTGGCTAGCTAGCTAGCCAGACCTAGCCATATTTAAAAGAAAAGCATAGATCGACTTAGCCAATTAATGTTCTGAAACAGATACGATGGACATCCACAACCTTCCTGTTGGTAAAAATGGTTACATTAGGCTACACATCAGCACTTTATATAAAGATATAATGTAATAATGAAAGTAAAAAAAAATGTGGGCATTCAATGGGTGTCAACTAAACACCACATTTAAGGAATGAAAAGTTCTGAACATTTTCCTTAAAAGCATTCCTCTTTACAGCTAATCAGTGTCTATATTTAGAACCTTGTGGTCTGGTGAAAAATATAAATAAACCAAAACAATCACAATACATACTAAAATACAAAGTACATGCAGTACGTTGAAGTTTTCACCATAGATTACATTTTTTTAATAGGAAAGTTTATGATATGTGAGTGGTATTTTCCACAGTAAACCTACCCGTACTCAAGCATGCCGCTACTGTCTGGGTATGGCAACACTACACTACACCATGCAGACCTGCAGTACACCACATCTGCACCAACACTGACTAAACCTGCTCAATTATGGGGAAACTCATGTTAATGTCATACTACATTTTCAACTCTGTTACATATACAAGGGAAATGTTCAAAGCTGAAGATGTTGGAGCCCCCAGTTTTAAACGAATAAGATTGAGAACAATGTTTGTGTTTGCAGAGTTCAGATTGTTAGAGCATAGCAAGACAAAGCAAAGAACAATTGAAAAACTCGCAAAAAGAAAGAGGAAAGTCTAATAACTCCATTGCTAATAGACTTTGTAAAAGCTTCTGTATTGCTAATTATTATTATTGATTATATCCAGGTCTCCTTGTGTTATTTTTCATCGTGTCCCCAAACAGGCTCCCCTCCCCCACATCTTTCAGAAGGCAGGCATCCCTTATCTCTTCATTTGCTTAGTCACCCCTTT
>NC_137923.1:9593015-9615515 GCF_963457725.1 Sprattus sprattus
CTCACTCCCCAATCACTTTATCTCTGTCATACCACAGTAGCTGAAACACATGTGGTGGTGCATGACTGCTTCTGTGGGTGAACCTAGTATGTCATAATAAGGAGTCCTTGGAGAATGTCAGTGCGTATAATAAACCTAGCACAAAAAGTGAGGACATTTGTGTTTGGTAGATTATGATACCATATCTAGAAGATCAGAATATATATATACTTATATACTTATATACAATATATACAACAACAGTACACATAATAATAAATACAGAAATACAGAGATGTTATGTGTCTAGAAGATTTGACAATTTTTTCATGGGCGCAATTCACATGCTCTGCTCTGCTACTCATCCCCCAAATGCATGTTCCTTACAAATGTGGCACCATTATAAAGGGAAATCAACAGGCTTTCCAACGGTATAAGATGTATTGCCAAGAAGCATTGTTACAACAAATAAATAATCTACCAAACACAAATGTCCTTACTTTTTGTGCTATGTTTATTTTGTAGTCACTGATGTTATCATTGGTTGAGTGTAGTTCTCTGTTCCCTCCCGTTTTCTAAGGATTCCATTGTCAGAAGACACTGTACCAGTAACTCCTATAAACACTGTTGTATTGTTTGTAAAAAGCACATTGTTATCTCAAGTTCATCTCATATTTATAACTACTTCTAGTAATAAAGTTACATATCCAATCACTGGTTAAAGGGGTTTAAATGGATCAAGTTGTGAGTTTAGGAAGTCAGCTCTGAAAAACCTATACTGGGTAAATGAAAACTATTAAGTGAGATAAATGTGTTCTCTCAAGGTAAATGAAAAATCAGCTCTTCCATTCCCAACTTTAGCATTGAGCACTTTTGCATTTCTTTAACATCATTATACAGTAATGTAAACATCATTGTAAATAACATTGTCCACAAAGACAAAATAGATAAAAGCACATATTTATTGTATTTCACATACATTAAAACCACAATACTACATTTCAGATACATTCAACAACAACAATACTACAATGTTCAATATTTGATTTGGAGTTTTCCAAGCCTGGTTGTTCCTCTACATAACATGGAAGTCAGTGACATCTAACATTTTCTTTACACAGAATGACATTGCAGGTGTCTTTCATCAGCAGGAGGGTCTGCTACTGGCACAGAAGAATGCGCGGGATGTTCCACAGTTGTTGTTTGACCAGCCACCTACATACCATACAAAGGCAAAACATAAGACTCCCAGAAACAGTGACAAGCTGTATGTACATAGCTTTCAGAATAAGAAACTTACCATTGGAATTCAGGTGCAAGCAAGGATAACTTGACACACTGTTCTGTGTTAGCCAGTTTGTGTAATGGAAGCCAGCTCTGTCAATCCACAGCCAGGCTCCCTAAAATACAGAAACACATCACAGCACTTTGGTGGTGTGGTCATAACAACCGCTGTGGTTCTTCATTGTATGCTCAAATTAATTTGAGAAGAAATTAGAGTTTTTGGATGGAGACTGTTTTAACAGTCACAGCTATGATGCTGTGTCTCAGAAAGGTCAAATCAAGATACTTCTCCTGACCTGGAAATAGAAACCTCCGATCCAAGCTGTTGATTGGCCTGAAAGTCTAGCCAGACTCTGCAGGAAGTTGTATTCATCAGGAGACTGCACAGAGGCCAGACTGCCTTGCTGCCCCACACAATACCTCTGGAGAGAGAGGGAGAGAGAGGGGGGAAAAGAGAGAATGAGAGGAAGAAAAAGAAAGAGAAGAAGAAAGAGTGTAATGGTAAAAAGGAGAAAGAGAGTATGTAAAAGAGAAGCTTCATCATTTTAATTTTCCGATCAAACTTTTTTTTATATCACCCCTCGTATTTAGGAGTTACTGCATAGTGTTAATCCAATGGTGAAGCACCTCCTCTCCCCCTTCAAATGTGGCTGTTGTGCCTTACCTCAGCATTGAGCCAGGTCATCCTGGAGGTCACCATCAAAAAGCAGCGGGAACCAAGTCTGAACCAGCCAGGAGGACACAGGGACATCCGATCTACAACATCTACAACACAAACAAAGCTACTTTAGTGTCCCAGAAAGGTTCAACCTTGACCTCATAATATATAATTATTTACATTTACTGACCTAGATTAAGAGCTTGAACATCTTCAGTTACTTCTTCCATGGCTTCAACTGAAAAGGGCATAATTATAAAGTTATTCTGACCATTCCCGAAATTTTATGAAGTAAAAATGGCAGACCAGCGTGTCATTCCATTTATTTCCAACAAATAATAATCCAAAAAAACCAGAAGAAAATATAGGGGTTTTAAATGTTTCACACTGACCAGGAAGCAGATCCTCTTGAGCTCCAGTCTCTGCAACCTCAGCTAGGAGAAACGAAACATGCTGCATTAATATCGCAATTCGCAAAACATCTATCTGTTAACTTTTCACCGCCACATTTTCATCGCCATCAGCTAATATCATTCTGCAGATCACTTTCATACCTGCTGACAGAGGGCCCTCCATCACAGTCTCTACCTCTACATCCTCCTCTGAGAAAGAAGAAACAGAACTATCAGTCTATCATTAGAAACATTTACCCATGGCTACAGTATTACATGAGTTCTTTCTTTGAGATGCCGAATATCAGCTGTCAATTAGAGTTGTCAAACTGTGAACTTTCAGGAGGTTTTCTAGGGCCTCAACCACCACCCACCTGGAACAGTATGTTCTTCGGCTAGAGACTCTACGACATCTGCTGCAGAGATGAGCACAAAAACAATACATTTCACCACAGTGTTCACAGGTTTTTGCCAAATTAGAAACATCAAAAAATAAGAATATCCAGACAGTAACATATAGGTTTATTCACAAAATGAGGTAGTGCATCATGTGTCACTGTCTGATTAGAGAGTGTACTTACCAGGTGCAGCATGGGTAACAGCAGAGTACATACAGAGAAGAGCGGCCAGTATGAGAACCTTCATGTTGATTTGTGTAAATTCTTCTTCTTCCAGGAAAACTAAGGAAAAACAATTGTTACATATAGTACATCGTTGAAGGTTTTTCAGAGTGCATGACCAGAGAGAAGCAAAATTCTTACCTGTTGTAGATGAGTATCAAGCACACCTGTTCAGGTAAACTAATACAGTGATGAGCAGAGGGTTTGGTCTGGTTTTTATACCATTCTGAGACACGTGCCGGAGGAAGCAGGAAACTATTTCAGTTTATTTTATCAACTGTTGTAAATGTTATCAGACTTAACTTCAAAAAAACTTAAAACGTGGGAGGACACCCAAACAAGCAATGCAGTAAAATAATAAACTTTCTAATCTTTTCATCCCTGAACGTGATCATAGCAATGAATGAAGTTCAAAAGGCATACAACAAACACTTCCTGAATGTGGACTCATTTTACTTTCTTATGGTTGTTTTTCAGTTTTGGGATGAACGGCATAGCAAAAGACTTTGGAGCCGATGTAAGATGATAATTATTCCCATCTTTTCCGGATAACAGCTGTTGTATAATATATCACACACAAGTCCAACTCTCTTCAGCAGATTCATTGCTGTGAATGATTTTTACATGAATTTCACATACTCAAAAACAGGATACCTATAAATAAAAAAGTAAAACGCATTTTTTTTGTGTTTTCTTGTTATTTAGCTTTGCGCATTGGATGTATCTGTATGACCAAATTGTCTACATCCTCAGAAAACTGGCCATTCTTAATGGTGTGTACCACACACACAGTGCACATATGCAGTGCTGGCACCCTAACTGAACTGAAGTAAGAGAGCAGGAACACCCAGAATCAGACAGAAGGAGGAACAACTGGGTACGATTGGCAGAGGGTATTAGCTTTTATTAAAAAAAACAATACGTAATAATAATAATTTCCACCTTTCCACTTTTTTTGTTAATAATCATTTTTTTCCAGAAAAGAACACTTCTGTGGCACATGTTAACACTCATGCCCAAGGAAACAAATCCCTTTCTACAGTCATGATTTTGTGTGTGTTTGTGTGTGTGTGTGTGTGTGTGTGTGTGTGTATATAAATTACCGGGCTAGATTAGCCTAGGTCCTGGACCAATTATCCAATAGGACTCATAGTTGTGTTCCGCCAGGGCTTAGGAACAACATCTCTCAGTTTTGGAGTTTTGGAGATATTCAGTTATAGCTTTTATTGGCACATGATTCCTTAGCCTTTTTCCCCTCATGCCTTATTATGCATTGTCCTTCTCCACTAAAGATGACATGATCATAGTAGACCCTAGGAGAGAGCAGGCATTGAGTGCTTTTGTTGTCTACTCTGATTTGTTTGACAAGAGATTGGATGTATGTTTTGCCTTTTTGCAAGGCTACAGCCAGCTGGCTAGGTAATATTATTAGCATCCTAGCAGTGCCAGCTGCCTGTGAAGTTCATGTTTAATGAAACTTTGACCGAATCAACAGTGAGATATCATCGCTGTGATTGCCAGAGATAGGACCACAAACTTTAAAAACTAAAAAGTATTTTTTAACATTGTTTAAATTGGCAATTGTCCAAGGCAACAATGGATTGTAAGGTGGGGGTGTTGGCTGGCTACCTTGATAAGCGATGAGAAGGGGTGTTGATTCACTATAACTTGTGCAACATCTACACATGTACTGTGTAATGGCAATCAGGACACTGCAGTGCTCTTACTCTTTTATACCTCAATGACAGACAAATAAAAACATGTCACCAGAAAAGGGTTGATGCACACAGTATCCGAAGACAAACATATCTCTTCTGTCTCCTTTTTCTTTACAAGATCAACAGAAATGAAACAGAGATTAATACAGAGAATAATAAGAAACAATAATAAGAAACAGAGATTAATACAGCTCTCCTTTTAAATACTAGTTTTTAGTCTTAACAGACTTAGCAGCTGTCTATCTTACAATTTTGTCCATTCCAAGTTCTTTACATGGTCTCCTGAGTCTGGCCTTCCGTACCCTTACCTTTAGCATATTCTGCCTGCTTGTTTTTGTATTAGATAAGGGACAGGGACTCCTGAATAAGAATTATCACCTTGCAATGGTTCCAGAGTCTTTCCTTATGCTCCCCTAACTCAAACAACAATAAGGAAATAAGCATATCTATATGAGACCACTTTCAGGAATTGTTTGTGTATCCCTTTTGAACTTCGTTCATTGCTTTGATCACATTGAGGGCTGAAAGCAAAACAGAATAAGATTAAAGCGTTTATTATTTTACTGCATTGCTTGTTTGGGTGTTCTTCCACGTTTGAAGTTTTGTGTGATAACATTTATTACAGTTGATAAAATAAACTAAAATGGTTTCCTGCTTCCGCCGGCACGTGTCTCAGAATGGTATAAAAACCAGACCAAACCCTCTGCTCATCACTGCATTAGTGTACTTTACCTGAACAGGTGTGCTAGATACTCATCTACAACAGGTAAGAATCTTGCTTCTCTTTCGTCATACACTCTGAAAAACCTTCAAAGATCTACTCAATGTGACCATTTTTTATCCTTAGTTTCCCGGAGGAAGAAGAATTTACACAAATCAACATGAAAGTTCTCATACTGGCCGCTCTTCTCTGTATGAACTCTGCTGTGACCCATGCTGCACCTGGTAAGTACACTCTTTAATCAGACAGTGACACATGATGCGCTACCTCATCTTGTTAATAAACCTATATGTTACTTTCTGGATATTCTTCTTTTGTAATGTTTTTAATTTGGCAAAAACCTGTGAACACTGTGGTGTCATTTAGTGTTTTTGTGCTTATCTCTGCAGCAGATGTCGTAGAGTCTCTAGCTGAAGAAAACATTGTTCCAGGTGGGTGGTGGTTAAGGCCTTAGAAAACCTCACAGTTTGAAATATCAATATTTTATTCGGCATCTAAAAGAATGAGCACATGTAATACTCTAGCCATGGGTAAATGTTTCTAATGATAGACTGATAGTTCTGTCTCTTCTTTCTCAGAGGAGGCTGTAGAGGTAGAGAATATGATGGAGGGCCCTCTGTCAGCAGGTATGAAAGTGATTTGCAGAATGATATTAGCTGATGGTGATGAAAGTGTGGTTGTGAAAAAGTAACATTTTAATGATGCCCTTTGCAGTTGAGGCCATGGAAGAAGTAACTGAAGATGTTCAAGCTCTTAATCTAGATCAGTTTATGTAAATAAATAAATATGATGAGGTCAAGGTTAATCCTTTCTTGGACACTGAAGAAGCTGTGCTTGTGTTGTAGATGTTGTAGATCGGATGTCCCTGTGTTCTCCTGGCTGGTTCCAACATGGTTCCCGCTGCTTTTTGATGGTGTCCGCCAGGATGAACTGGCCCAATGCTGAGGTAGGGCACAACAACCATATTACAAAGGGGAGAGAAGGTGCTTCACCATTGGATTAACACAATGCAGTAACCCCTAAATATGAGGGGTGATATATAAAAAAAAACTTGCCAGTTTGATCGGAAAATGAAAATGATACATACTCTCTTTCTCCTATGTACCATTACTCTCTTTCTCTCGTTCTTTCTTTTTCTTCCTCTCACTCTCTCTTTTCCCCCTGTCTCTCTCTCTCTCCAGAGGTATTGTGTGGGGCAGCAAGGCAGTCTGGCCTCTGTGCAGTCTCCCGATGAATACAACTTCCTGCAGAGTGTGGCTAGACTTTCAGGCCAATCAACAGCTTGGATCGGAGGTTTCTATTTCCAGGTCAGGAGAAGCATCTTGATTTGACCTTACTGAGAAACCGCATCACCGTTAAAACTCTCACCATCCAAAAACTCTAATTTCTTCTCAAATGAATTTGAACATACAATGGGGTACCAGAGCTGTTGTTGTGACCCCATCACCAAAGTGCTGTGATGTGTTTCTGTATTTTAGGGAGCCTGGATGTGGATTGGCAGCACTGGCTTCTATTACACTAACTGGCTATCACAGAACAGTGGGTCAAGTTATCCTTGCTTGTACCTGAATTCCAATGGTAAGTATCTTGTTCTGAAAGCTACTGTATGCACAGCTTGTCACTGCTTCTGGGGGTCTTATGTTTCGCCTTTGTATGGTTTGTAGGTGGCTGGTCAAACAACATCTGTTCAACATCCCGCGCATTCTTCTGTGCCAGGAGAACAACCTCCTGCTGATGAAAGACACCTGCAGTGTCATTCCATGTATAGAAAATGTTAGATGTCACTGACTTCTATGTTATGTAGAGGAACAATCAGGCTTGGAAATCTCCAAATCAAATATTGAACATTTACATTGTAGTATTGTCTGGTTGAATATATCTGTAATGTAGTATTGTGGTTTTAATGTTTGTAAAATACAATAAATATGTGCTTTTATTTATTTTGCCTTTGTTGGACAATGTTATTTACAATGATGTTTACATGGTGTTAATGCAATGCAAAAGTGCTCAATGCTAAAGTCATGGGTTGGGAATGGAAGAGCTGATTTTTCATTAACCTTGAGAGAACACATTCATTTCACTTAGTAGTTTTCATTTACCCACTATTTGTTTTCCAGGGCAGACTTCCTAAACTCACAGCTTGATCCATTTAAACTATTTTAACCAGTGATTAGAGATGTGACTTTATTACTCCAAGTAGTTCTAGATATGATATGAACTTGAGATAAAGATTTTTTTTTTTATAAACAAACGTTCCTCTGGCTAGCCAGCTAACAGTGCGGCCTTACTGAAACAGTATTTGTTTTTTGCCTCTGCAGATCCTGCATGCATCATTTGGTGACATGTTTGCATTTGTCTCTCATTCAATTTGCTCCAAAACTAAAATGTTTAGGTGAGTGGGCATTGTTATTGAGATTATTTGTGCACTGGTTGATGTTGCTGTCATTCGCTAAATGACTGTTATTGAGAAAAGGTCAAGTTCCTGTCAAGAGTATATACAGCCTCCATTTTAGTTATATTCAACTCACCCAAGCCTAATTCAAGCAACATCTGTGGTGTGGGTGAATTGCTTGAGAGTTCAGAAATGGAGCAAGATGATACATCTCAGAGCTGAACACTTTTCTCAGAGCTGAGCTGTTGTGAGACTTAATGGCCCTTCCCAAACTGTTTGTACCAGACCCATTTGCCACAACTGCCATGTCCACTACTACAGTAGACCTACTCACTTTTGAATGTGAAAATGTCTAAAATGAGCAAAGCATTTCAAAATATAACTTGGTGCACATGGACATATTACTTCATAGCATGAGCTACTTAGAACAATATCCTATTTTAATGATCTGACATTAACGTAATTCCTTACTCTGACATTTTTGCAACGTCACATCTTTAATAAATACTCTATGATTGTGAGACTGAAACAGCCATAGCACATCTGCAGGGCCCTACATGTGATCATTGTTATAAATGATGGCAGCAATTATTGAGTGGAGAGACGTGACTGTACATCTAATAGTATCCCTACATGTCTTTCAATAGGATTTAAGAGCAAAGGAAGACCGTTTGGGGAATATACAGTTACAACTGATTCTTTCCACTTTGTACTTGCCCTTGTCTTGGGCCATCCTTCTCCAGTAACGATAACAAAAAAAAAGAAAACAAACATATAAACAAATACAAATAAAAAGGATGGGCCAGTTAGTGTGCTGGGAGTGACTGGGATGATAGAAGAGTTCACACATGTCTTGGGATATCTGCATGTTTGTCTTCATGGAACAAAAAAAAACCCTACAAAATCCAGTCAGTGGTACTATAAATTAGTGTACAGAATGTTTATTTGTGTTGTCAACTCATGTTGTTATCTTCCATACACAGCAATGGATATATTAACCAAAAATATAATAATACACAGATGGAACATGGAACATATAATAGCAATAAGTTTAACATATAGCATGCTTTTAATATAACTCTCCATTCATAAATTATAAAATAAATTATCTTAGGCATTTACATTTACATTTACATTTAGTCATTTAGCAGACGCTTTTATCCAAAGCGAGTTACAAGGTATGCACATTTTTACATTTTACGCTGATGGCACACTGCACATCAGGAGCAATTAGGTTCAGTGTCTTGACGGACGGACGCTTCTGTTGTCCACCTGTGTTTACCTCAATGATATGTGTAAACAGTAGTTTGAACTAATAAATAGGGCACTCAATCAAATACAAATATATTAGTACAAAATACAGTAGTACATTTCTTAGTGCATGTTCAGGGCCTTTCAGTCTTCAGGGCCTAGAGGGGGACAAGATACAATAATTTAGCCAATTATCTGTTTTTCATCTCAATTCAAACCAACCTGTAAACAACTCATAAAACATCTTGGCATTGCAAAAGTAATGTCTTGCCTAGCACTAGGCTAGCAGCCAACAAACTAATCCAAACAAGGGCACAATGAGTTTAAAGTCAAACTACAGCCGTAAGGGTAGTTGGTTAGGGAACTTACTGTTGATTAGCCTTCCTGACTTTTTTGATGGCTTTTCTCACCCATGGAGCGTTTGGGGCACTGCAGTGCACAACCTTACTGGTCTCAAACCTGTGCAGGGGAATCAGTCACACATGCTGTGGTCACACTTCACTTCAAAGGACTGACATAAGCATTACATAACTTCACTTCATAGGACTGACATAAGCATGACATAACTCTGCTTCATAGGACTGACATAAGCATAATCATAATCATGACATAATCATGCAAGACATTATGCCAGTTCATGTCCAAAGATTTGTACATTGCCATGTTACCATTAACGACAATTGCCAGTAAGGCTCTCTGAATTGAATTTGCCTGAACAGCTTAATATCACATCTTATTGAGCTATATAATATAATATATAATATAAGATATTATAATATAATTATTGTAAACTATGAAATGCACATGTGGAATTGTCCAAGACTTACACAATAGCATTCACACAGGGCGGATTTGCCTTCTGGAAAGTGTACCGGAGAATGGGTTCTTCAAATGTCATATTGGAGACACTTTTGCAGCAGCTGAGCGGCTTCGCATTGACTGTAAAATAAAGCATGTAGTATGAATCAAGCATGTAGTATGAATCAAGCATGTAGTATGAATCAAGCATGTAGTATGAATCAATTTTTTAAAGGAAGATTACGGCACTTATGTAAGGCACGGACATACAGTATTTCTCTGAGATGAGCTACTTACCCCGTCCTGTGCTTGTGAAGGTCAGCATGATGGCAAAAATAGCCAGACCACTCAACATGGCTCTCTGGTACAGCTGCATGTCTCCTTTTTGCTTTGCAGAATTTCCAAAGCTAGCAGTAAATGTCGCCTATCAGAAGGCACAATTATATATGTGTCTTCAAAAAGGGGAAGGGTGGGTCAAACAGGGCAGTTTCCTTTGGTTTCCTTTGATTTTCTCAGTACAGGAGCATTAGTCATGCTTTCTGGAGAATACAACTTAACATGCTCTAATCAACATTAAATTGCCAGCTAGCATAAGACCAAACCAATCACCAACACAACTCACTCATTATTGTTCTTAGCACAAATAAAATAGTCAGTATGCTGAGATGTTCTAATCAGTGATGTAAGGTAGTTACGACGGGCCCTTGTTCACGCTTGTTACTATATATGTTACCATTAGGGCGTATATATATTTTAACAACAATGTGTTGGTCGAACTTTGGCTATTGTATTGGGAAAGTAGACAGATCAGAGACAGTGCTATCAAAAACATGGATAGTTCTTTGACTCGCCGTAACGTAAAAAGACGGTCAGTGTGAAACCTTTCTTAAAACACTGATGAAAGGCATGATTTGGTACGGCGGCACACACAGCAGCTTTACCCACATCTAAAAAACACATACACAATAAATCAGGTGCTTGGCGGCGACCTGACTTCGAAATTATAACAACCTGTTAAATAGGGGCACGGCAGCTTAAATGATAGGAGTTGTGCAGGAAACGTTATTGCTATGCCCCTGTTGTAGTGATCTTCAGCTTGCAGGCGATGATGAGCTATATGACCAGGCAAAACAACTGTCTGACCATTACAACCGGGACAATGGAATAACGTTTGCTGCACAACACCTATCATATCGTCGACTACTGCAGCGCCCTCCTAACGGGCCTGCCGGTTTGCGTGGTGAAACCACTACAGATGATCCAGAACGCGGCGGCGCGTCTGGTATTCAACCAACCAAAGAGGGCACATGTCACCCCGCTACTCATTGAGCTCAATTGGCTGCCGGTAGCTGCTCGCATCAAGTTCAAGTCACTTATGCTTGCCTACAAAGCACTTATTGGTTCTGCTCCCACCTACCTAAATGCTCTTGTAAGGGCAAATGTTACACCCAGGACGCTGCGCTCAATCAATGAGAATCGTCTGGCACTGCCGCCTGTGCAAGCACGGCAATGCAGACTATTCTCAGTTGTAGTTCCACGTTGGTGGAACGACCTGCCTAGCACTACCAGAGCAGGGACGTCCCTCTCTACCTTCAAGAAGCTCTTGAAGACCCAACTATTCACCTCCCTACCTCCCTTCCTAACTGGCACCTTGGCTTAACTTGCACTTATGCAGAGACAGTCCCGCACTTCTTTTTTCTTTCTATGTCGTTTTCTATGTCTTGAAAAAAAAGCAGTATTTATTGTTACACCAGGTTTTATTGCTCTTAGCTTGATTGTTCTCTCCCTTGCACGTCGCTTTGGACAAAAGCGTCTGCTAAATGACTAAATGTAAATGTAAATATCAGGGCCTACTTTACAGCAGTCCTCAGTCTCTAAACTTGCCAAGATGCTGATTGTGGATTATCACTCCACCTCTGGTGAGATGTGCACTGGCCTGCTATTGTTTCTGACATTACTTGTGACACTGGCAACCGCAGAGCGATCCTTTTCCAAATTGAAACTCATTAAGACGTTCCTGAGGAGCAGGAGAGGCTGAATGGGCTGGCTATCCTGTCCATCGAATAATCAAATCATGCATCACCACTTTTATGTTTGAAAGGCATCATTCAGCTTGCAGGTGTGCTGTGCCACTGGCTGTGCTCAGTCAGCTTGTCGGTCTTGACGTTCAGATTTGGCGCTTAACCTATCTGTATCGTATCATCTTGTCACATGATCAAATAGAGACTTATATTTAGTGTATGTTTATGTATATTTAGTAAGGTTATTAAGGTTATTATATGTTTATTATGTGTAAATTATGTTCAGAGTACTTGTATGTCATGTTTGTCTGTTATACTATGTTATGTTTTGGTAGGTTTTTGGGCGGTGCCTTGTCTTTATAATTTCAGTGTCCAGTCTGACCCTGTGTCATTTTGTGCATCTTACAAATAAAAGACTTGTTACTTGTCACTTGACATTGGACAACAACATACACATTACCCAGCAATCATCATTGCAAATCTTAATATGACAAAAATACCAAAGAAACTTATTCATTTAATTGAATAGTTTTTTTAGTAGTTTCTATAGTTTATGCAGGATAAGCATATCATTTGTTATAGATTGCTATTATATTTCCACAAAAATTATAAAACCATGATGGAAATAAGTTTGCCTTTCGAGAGAATATATAGCATTAGAGACTGTCAAGGTGTAATACCATTTTATCTTTGAACACAAGCGTAGGCGGAAATTTCGGTCTTAGGGCCTGATTTACTAACAGGATTGCGCCCATTTCAGGCGTAAAATAGCGGTCGTAAACATAAAACGGTATTTACTAAGGGGGCGCATTTGAGTAGAGGCGCTTATTAACACTTTATGGGTGTGTACCTGCAAACAGGTGGGATGGCATCGAAACATGGGTTGTAACCTGGGCGTGAAGCGCATTTTAATGGGAGGAGAGAAGGTAAGTGCGCCTAATGATGTATTGCGTGGTATTTACTAAAACTGCCTGGCGAGCGCAAGTCTCTGATTTGCGGGATAATTCTCCGCCTCATAAAAGCACGTCTTAACTAGAAAGAAACGGTACAGAATGATGTTCTCTCCATCATTTAACATAGGCAGTTGTTGAACAAGGCTTTTAGGATAAAACACATCCAAGTGTTGGAAATCAAGGTACCACTTTATTCTTTTGCAGCTCAATTATATTTACAGTTAGATCATTCAGTAATTAACTTTTCCAGGACTCTCAAGTTTTGAAGACAGGCAAGAGTGACATATTGCCGAGCTCCCGCGACCCCCCCCCCCCCCCATTCCATTTCTACAGACCAGCCCCCCGCCCACCCCCATTCCATTTCCACAGACCGCCCCCCCTTGACACTTGCTGCTAGTTAGGACAGCCATATTGATTTCAATGGGAGTTATTTACTTTTGAGGTTATTTCTTACTTGCATTGCTGCTTGCCGTTAAGACAGGTAAGTTTCATAAGGTTACCTTTCCTTTTTGTCTCTGTATTTCTTTGCACCAGACTTTCCATTGTTTCGTCACTCACAGAAACACCCATCTGAATATGTGGAAGTGAGAACTCTATGAGCTCATCCTGAGAGAAAAGCAGACATCTCAGATTGGGGTATCACTGCAATGTACCTGTTTCTGTTTGACCTGTGTTGACAGAGGTGTGCTGGTCCTGCAAGTCTTTCTTAAAACTGCAGTAAGATCATTCAGCCATTAACTTATCTGATTCCCATGCTGGGGTCTTGCATTGAGCACTTGTGTGTGATGTGGCATATGAGGTGAATCCTGTGTGAGAGTGAGAGAGCGGGGGTTCTCTAGAATGAGTGGGGGGGAGGATTAGGAAAATTATGAGCGACAGTGATTCAATGGGCATGTGATGGATAGATCTCATCTCCTGCGCTTCCGCTGTCCTGATATAGTCACCACCAAAGAGAAGAAAAAGGAGAAGGATGTGGGATTCCTCTTAACCACTGACAGCATTGGCAGACTCACCACTGATGTGAAGGAGAAGTGGGAGTGAGATTCTCCCAAACGAGAAGATGTAAGATGAGGTCAAGTCTGACACCGTTACTAGCGTTTCCAGTCTCCTGTTTCAGTGAAAATCACTCAGCTAGCTGCCACCCCTTGCCCTTTGCCCTGGAGTCACCGCTGTGGGCCTTTTCTTCAGAACAGCTAATGCAGCATGGCACATTGTTTTATGCTTTTTTTTCTTCTATTTTCAAATCTTATCTTTACGTGAGATATTCGGTATGAAGCATTTGAAAGGAATATGTGATATGATATTGAACAACAAAATCAGATAAAAAGGGTGATTGTGAAAAACTGACAGAAGCCCATATGAGTGAGGATAAAACTACTCTATTTAGATATTTGAAGTTGGGAGTGTATGTGTCTGTTATGTTCTCCAAATTGGCTGTTTGGTTTTCCAAGAAGAAACTTTTGTACCATGAGTGTAAAGTGGAAACCATGCGATCAGCGCATACTTGACATCTATTCTGCTTTTTTCTTTAAAAAAATATCCTGTTAATGTTACTATAATTATGTCCAGTGCTTACACAGCCCTCCTGTAGCTAAGAAGCTCAAAGGTTTTGGGCTAGTACATTTACATCATGTCCTAACTGCAAGCAACCACTGTCATAGCACATTGTAATTCATTGTTGCTATCTACTTTGCAACCGATCCACTGGAATGTCCTGAAACCTTTGATAATTCATCTGCATGCTTCAAATAAAAAAAAAAGACAGGGTGTCTATCAAACTTTGGTCAGAAACAATTTGTCTCATCACGACGCATCCCTTTTTGGCTAAGTTTAGACTGAAGGCAAGTCAGATTTGTTTTGTTTCAAACAGATATTTGGAGATGACGTGCAACTCTATGACGGTCTCCACTGTTATTTGCAAGTGATCCGATTGAATGTGTGAATCCAGACAACCTGTCAATCACCAACCTGTCAATCACCAACCTGTCTGCATGGGTTGCTGTGGTTACGACATAGGAGCAGTGTGGTGACAGCAGGAATTTCAGCACCTCTGTCACTCTGCTTTGCGAGTGATACAAAGACACTTTGAAATCTGATTTGAGCTACCGGACTGAGACGCATCTGTAGAAAACCAGATTGGAATCGCATTTCAAACCACTTTAAACTTGGATTCAGATCTGATTTACCAAAGTAGGATTTAATGTGTTTTTTTTGCTGTCCAGACATTAAAAAAATCAATCTGGATACAATCTTGATATGCCTGGACTGGAAGTCTGGACAAGGCCTTTGACAATCGTTTCTAGTTAAGACAGCGATTTACTTCTGAGGTTATTTCTCACTCATGTCTGTGTATGTCTTTGTGTCAGACTTCCCATTGTTTCGTTGCTCAGAGAAACACCCATCGGAATTTGTGGGAGTGAGAACTCTATGAGCTCATCATGAGAGAAAAGGTGACATCTCATACTGGTGTATCACTGCAATGTCTCCTCCTGTAGTTCCTCTGTTTTGACGCAGCCTCTCAGCCAGAGAGGAGGAAAAGGAAAAGGATGTGGTGGTTTTCATAACCGCTGACAGCACGTGTAGGAAGGGTGCAAAGATCAGGGCACAAACCCAACCACTCTGTCTCTATTGAATTCCACTGCCTAAACAATGTTTTGAAATTCAGTGATAATTCTAAAGATGGGTGTAAAAGGACAGGCTTTGGTTTATGGCTGTTGATATGATAGGCCCATTAGACATAGAGGTAGAGGGCAAAAGAAGAGATGCCGTCCTTCCAAATATCCATGCAGTGGAAAGTGGAAGCACAACTCTAAGAGATCCAATCCCCCACATAAAGTTAACTCCCAGACACCCACTGCACTTGGGAGGATTGTGCCCCCATTATGAACCCTAGGGGGCTCAGTCTCAGTTTTATTCTAGACAAATTGTTATTTCAGCAAGCCACTTATCAAATGATGCAAACTGTACCCATAACTAAACACTCATGTAAAGTACATATACCTGGCAGACACCCAAAGTTAAGGCAGTAGAACTGTATGCAGGGTGGAAAGGGATTCCTCTTAACCACCAGTAGCTTCATTAGAGGAACAAGGTCAGAGGCATCTGTTCAGGGATCAGTCTGACCTCTGTGGTTGGACTGGATTGGGTTATGAGAACCACAGAACAGGGACACTGGGACATCACAGAGGGGAGAGACAACAGATGCTCACGTGCCTTTCCTATGCCAGTGACAGCTGCTTTAGGGCAAAGTGGATGGATACCGCATTAAAGTAACATTGACACACAGTCTTTTAGACTCCATGGTCACCAATTATTTACATCTGAATCCATATGAGTGTGTGTCACATTTTAACTACACACAGTGATGTTAACAATGGGTCTGTTCACGCTGCACTGGATTCACAGTGTTGAGGCGAGCTAGCCCAAACAAATGGAGGCAGACACAAAGATCACAAAGACAACTCCCGTGCCCCACCAGTCGCATGCCCCAGGGAGTGCCAACATACCCAAAGCCAGGGCACAGCAGGTAGGTGATCTGGAGGTGTGGAGGGCAAGAGGACACAGTCCCATCAGGCGCAACTGTCTGGGAACGCTGGGATTTGCTTGGGAATGCTGGGAAACCGATAGTAGGGTGGAGGCCCTTTCACCTGAAGTGGCGGTACGGAGGAGCCGAGCTGTAGTGACATGGGGGACCTTGTGCTGGTGTCAGCGGCATGAGGAGCCCCCAAGTCTTCAGCAATGATGCAGAATGATGCCCCCACTCAGGTTTTTAAACGCTATAATAATCTGTTCTGTCCACACATACCTATCATGGGCTCTATTGTTCATTTGAATAAGGCGTGTCTGCTTTCTTCTGAAAACAATAAATATTGATACCAACATACTTTCTCATTCTAAGGTTTGGTTTGTTTGGTTTTGTGTGTATTAATTCAACTCAGTAAAATTGTATTTATACAGCGCCAAAGAAATAACATTTTCTTAAGACGCTTTACTTTTACTATTGTGTATTGCTTTACTTGGGGTTTTCCATATAGAATCCCTTGGGGATGAATATCATTTTAATGTTTGCATTGATATGTTTTTGACCATTTGGTTTTTACTTGTTTGTTTTTTTCTGAGAGAATCTTTAAATTGATTTAAATATGGATAGACCTCATCTACAGCTCAAGCACTCCAGCCGGGTGTAAAGAACTGTTAACAGAGAATGTGGGACCTTTGAAATAAATATATTTTATGTCCTCAAAATGCATCTATGTTGAACAAAATGCAACAATATGGTTGTGTATTCATTCATTTATTTTAACATAATATGCTATTACAATTAATATTATTTAATTCATAAAAGTGAACCATTACAAGTGCAAATAATGATCTAAGGAATAAAATGCAATGAATAAGTTATGAATAAGTTAATTCCTTCAAGCAGTGCAATAAATTACACATTACATCTCAATTACAAAGAGTGGGCACAATGATAGTAAATATGGGTCCTCAGAGAGTAATAAATACATGATCAAATTCAAAGGGTCATGATGGCGCCTTTTAAAGCGGTGTTGTCATCGGGGATGCTGTGGTTGATGTGCTGTTTTCTCTTGCCTGCCTGGAGAAGATAACAACAGGCTAACATTACAAAGAGCAACATCTTTATAGAAGACAGTATCTGCTATGGCCTAACAGCCAAAACATTTCATGTCTATATAAGTATGTGTGAGCATATGCCAGAAGAAATTAGCTTACAATGTCAACATCCTGAGTTCTCTGATGGTCTTGCGTACCCACTCCTGTCTTGGCGCACTACATATTTCACCTGCTTCAGTTTCAAAGCTGTGAGGGAGAAAAGAAGAGGTTTTGAGTAAAATGTTACATTCTTGCATACTGATGAACTAAAACAGTTATCTCATTGTGTTCACTATCTGTGACATAATCTTAGTCTTTTCTTTTTCACGTAGACAAGTTAAGGGCTTACATGAAGGCAGCGACACAAGGCAGGTTCTTTGGCTGGAACTTGTAGCTCAGAATTGGCACTTTGATTTCCTCTGTAGAAACCTTGGTGCAGCAGCTAACAGGTTTTGCACTGACTGAAAAAAAAGAAACTCACACATCAAATACTGAATTCCAATTATCTGATATTAAAATTATTATGTTAAACCTCTGAGGTAGGTTGTTTTAAAAAAAATCATAAAAAAAACAAGTTCCACTAAAATGGATCGTGATTAGATTGGTTTCTTACCTGGTCCTGTCGTTGAGGAGGACATGATGACCACGATGATCAGGGCCAGGCAAGGCATGGTGAGACTCTGATGGAGCAGCATGTTGTTTGCAGATGTTCAGCTTCTGTCAGTCTACGTCTCAGAATCCTGTGCAGAATGTAATGTCTTCTTGCTAGATGAGTCCATATTTATCTGCATGCAAAAAGAGGAACACCCTGCGCAACCGGATCAGTTGGAGAAGGAAGGGGGTCTTGCATCACTGATGGAAAACACCCATATGCAGTGTCAGCATATTTGTTCCAGATCCGGGAGAAGTCAACTGTCAGTTACCCTCCTTGATGTCAAGAACTGTGGTTGGGGAAGGGGCCTTCTGACGTCTGAAACATCACTGTACTGAAAGACATGACATCACATTGGTGGTCTTTGTGTCGCAGCAACGTGACTGCGCTGGTCCAATTAGGTTCAAATCATGATGTGTATTTGACCATTAAACTGAATGAGGATGGTTTCCAGTAAGCGTCACTTGGAAAGACTAAACAGGACTAAACAGGACTAATATGCAAGGACCAACTCAACACCTTGTCTTTGCACTAGCAGGGCAGGTGCTGAGTTGCAGGCGGAGTGCACTCATTTTCACACCCCTGGATTTATATAAAAAATGACTGCGCAAGAGAGGGAGAGTGAGAAAGAGGGAGAGAGAGAGGGAGAGGAAGAGAGAGAGAGAGAGAGAGAGAGAGAGAGAGAAAGAGAGCATAGCCTAGTTCTCAATGTTCAGTACACAGTGTCTGACAACGCAGCCCATTTGTCATATCATTTATAATTTTGGTAGCCTCAATTTTACCAGCATGCATTGCAAGAAGTTTGTTACCTGGATTGTATTGTTTTTAGTTTGATCTTTGAAACACATTGTCTTTGTTTCATAGTAGGTGATGACTTGATTTGGACAATGAAACTGACAATATTATATTAAATACCTAATTCAAGTGGAGCAAGGTGATTAGACACACCGTTGCTGTGAGATGTATCACCGTATAATAAGTTAGGTACAGTACCAAGTCACTACTTGAATGGTAATGGAGATGATGCAAACTGTACCCATAACTAAACACTCATGTAAAGTACATATACCTGGCAGACACCCAAAGTTAAGGCAGTAGAACTGTATGCAGGGTGGAAAGGGATTCCTCTTAACCACCAGTAGCTTCATTAGAGGAACAAGGTCAGAGGCAACTGTTCAGGGATCAGTCTGACCTCTGTGGTTGGACTGGATTGGGTTATGAGAACCACAGAACAGGGACACTGGGACATCACAGAGGGGAGAGACAACAGATCCTCACGTGCCTTTCCTATGCCAGTGACGGCTGCTTTAGGACAAAGTGGATGGATACTGCATGATTGTAAAATTGACACACAGTCTTTTAGACTCCATGGTCACCAATTATGTACATCTGAATCCATATGAGTGTGTGTCACATTTTAACTACACACAGTGATGTTAACAATGGGTCTGTTCACGCTGCACTGGATTCACAGTGTTGAGGCGAGCTAGCCCAAACAAATGGAGGCAGTCACAAAGATCACAAAGACAACTCCCGTGCCCCACCAGTCGCATGCCCCAGGGAGTGCCAACATACCCAAAGCCAGGGCACAGCAGGTAGGTGATCTGGAGCTGTGGAGGGCAAGAGGACACAGTCCCATCAGGAGCAACTGTCTGGGAACGCTGGGATTTGCTTGGGAATGCTGGGAAACCGATAGTAGGGTGGAGGCCCTTTCACCCAGAAGTGGCGGTACGGAGGGGCCGAGCTGTAGTGACATGGGGGACCTTGTGCTGGTGTCAGCGGCATGAGGAGCCCCCAAGTCTTCAGCAATGATGCAGAATGATGCCCCCACTCAGGTTTTTAAACGCTATAATAATCTGTTCTGTCCACACATACCTATCATGGGCTCTATTGTTCATTTGAATAAGGCGTGTCTGCTTTCTTCTGAAAACAATAAATATTGATACCAACACACTTTCTCATTCTAAGGTTTGGTTTGTTTGGTTTTGTGTGTATTAATTCAACTCAGTAAAATTGTATTTATATAGCGCCAAAGAAATAACATTTTCTTAAGACGCTTTACTTTTACTATTGTGTATTGCTTTACTTGGGGTTTTCCATATAGAATCCCTTGGGGATGAATATCATTTTAATGTTTGCATTGATATGTTTTTGACCATTTGGTTTTTATTTGTTTGTTTTTTTTCTGAGAGAATCTTTAAATTGATTTAAATATGGATAGACCTCATCTACAGCTCAAGCACTCCAGCCGGGTGTAAAGAACTGTTAACAGAGAATGTGGGACCTTTGAAATAAATATATTTTATGTCCTCAAAATGCATCTATGTTGAACAAAATGCAACAATATGGTTGTGTATTCATTCATTTATTTTAACATAATATGCTATTACAATTAATATTATTTAATTCATAAAAGTGAACCATTGCAAGTGCAAATAATGATCGAAGGAATAAAATGCAATGAATAAGTTATGAATAAGTTAATTCCTTCAAGCAGTGCAATAAATTACACATTACATCTCAATTACAAAGAGTGGGCACAATGATAGTAAATATGGGTCCTCAGAGAGTAATAAATACATGATCAAATTCAAAGGGTCATGATGGCGCCTTTTAAAGCGGTGTTGTCATCGGGGATGCTGTGCTTGATGTGCTGTTTCCTCTTGCCTGCCTGGAGAAGATAACAACAGGCTAACATTACAAAGGGCAACATCTTCATAGAAGACAGTATCTGCTATGGCCTAACAGCCAAAACATTTCATGTCTATATAAGTATGTGTGAGCATATGCCAGAAGAAATGAGCTTACAATGTCAACATCCTGAGTTCTCTGATGGTCTTGCGCACCCACTCCTGTCTTGGCGCACTACATATTTCACCTGCTTCAGTTTCAAAGCTGTGAGGGAGAAAAGAAGAGGTTTTGAGTAAAATGTTACATTCTTGCTTACTGATGAACTAAAACAGTTATCTCATTGTGTTCACTATCTGTGACATAATCTTAGTCTTTTCTTTTTCACGTAGACAAGTTAAGGGCTTACATGAAGGCAGCGACACAAGGCAGGTTCTTAGGCTGGAACTTGTAGCTCAGAATTGGCACTTTGATTTCCTCTGTAGAAACCTTGGTGCAGCAGCTAACAGGTTTTGCACTGACTGAAAAAAAAAGAAACTCACACATTTAATACTGAAATCCCATTATCTGATAATAAAATGATCATGTTAAACCTCTAAGGTAGGTTAAGTTTAAAAAAATCATTAAAAACATGGAATCCACTAACATGGATCGTGATTACATTGGTTTCTTACCTGGGCCTGTCGTTGAGAAGGACATGATGATCACGATGATCAGGGCCAGGCAAGGCATGGTGAGACTCTGATGGAGCAGCATGTTGTTTGCAGATGTTCAGGTTCTGTCAGTCTACGTCTCAGAATCCTGTGCAGAATGTAATGTCTTCTTGCTAGATGAGTCCATATTTATCTGCATGCAAAAAGAGGAACACCCTGCGCAACCGGATCAGTTGGAGAAGGAAGGGGGTCTTGCATCACTGATGGAAAACACCCATATGCAGTGTCAGCATATTTGTTCCAGATCCGGGAGAAGTCAACTGTCAGTTACCCTCCTTGATGTCAAGAACTGTGGTTGGGGAAGGGGCCTTCTGACGTCTGAAACATCACTGTACTGAAAGACATGACTTCACATTGGTGGTCTTGGTGTGTTGCAGCAACGTGACTGCGCTGGTCCAATTAGGTTCAAATCATGATGTGTATTTGACCATTAAACTGAGTGAGGATGGTTTCCAA
This sequence comes from Sprattus sprattus, assembly GCF_963457725.1. Lineage (NCBI taxonomy): Eukaryota > Metazoa > Chordata > Actinopteri > Clupeiformes > Clupeidae > Sprattus > Sprattus sprattus. The sequence goes on from NC_137923.1 coordinate 9,614,869, forward strand.
TAAGCGTCACTTGGAAAGACTAAACAGGACCAAACAGGACTAATATGAAAGGACCAACTCAACACCTTGTCTTTGCACTAGCAGGGCAGGTGCTGAGTTGCAGGCGGAGTGCACTCATTTTCACACCCCTGGATTTATATAAAAAATGACTGCGCAAGAGAGGGAGAGTGAGAAAGAGGGGAGAGAGAGGGAGAGGAAGAGAGAGAGAGAGAGAGAGAGAGAGAGAGAGAGAGAGAGAGAGAGAGAGAGAGAGAGAGAGAGAGAGAGAAAGAGAGCATAGCCTAGTTCTCAATGTTCAGTACACAGTCCTACAAACAGTGTCTGACAACGCAGCCCATTTGTCATATCATTTATAATTTTGGTAGCCTCAATTTTACCAGCATGCATTGCAAGAAGTTTGTTACCTGGATTGTATTGTTTTTAGTTTGATCTTTGAAACACATTGTCTTTGTTTCATAGTAGGTGATGACTTGATTTGGACAATGAAACTGACAATATTATATTAAATACCTAATTCAAGTGGAGCAAGGTGATTAGACACACCGTTGCTGTGAGATGTATCACCGTATAATAAGTTAGGTACAGTACCAGGTCTCTACTTGAATGGTAATGGAGAAGGTAAGAATACCTTCCCAAATTAACTTCAA
>NC_137923.1:9620515-9650515 GCF_963457725.1 Sprattus sprattus
CAACAGGTTACTGTGTACACAGCACAACACAAACTACGATGATCATTCAGGCCCCTTGGTTGCTCAACATGGAGCTCGCAGTGTATACACAGTTCATGATTGTCCTTTCAATTATTATATTACCTTTTGGTGGTTAAGGTTTGGCTGTCTTTCCAAGAGAATGGAAGAAAAAGATTACCAATGAGGTAGAAGCGTACTCATGACCTGCAGCTCTGCTAACCTGAAAGTGAACGTGAACCTGTGAAAAGATGAGCAAAACTGTATTTTAACAGGCATTGTGTGTGAGTGTGTGTGTGTGTGAGAGAGAGAGTGAAAGAGAGCTAGAGATAAGGTGACCAGACGTCCACTTTTACCCGGACATGTCCTCTTTTTGAGACCTAAAAAATGCGTCTGGCATGAATTCCAAAAACGTCCAGGAATTTGCCTCATCTCTGGGTCCTTCACAAACTAGTCTTTACACCCTTACAAGTTTTGAAAAGGGAATCTCCCTTACGTTCCACCTTCTTGCGCGAGCTCTGACTGTAAAGAGAACTGTCATTGGTCGACCGCCCTCTCAGTGTTGCCAGATGCACGATAATTATCCTCCAAAGACGATAATTTTAAGCATTTGGTAGATACTTCGACATTTACAATCTGGCAACACTGAGCACCTTGCCGCTTCCACTAGTTGCATTGTTTACAACAGCACATGACATCTGCTTGTGTAAAAGATGTCAAAACTTCGTTGCGGGGGGACAGGGCACGGTCATCTGTATGCCATACACTACCACACCCCCTCCCACTGCAACGAGGTGTCCTCTTTTTCACAAACTCAAATATGGTCACCCTAGCTAGAGAGGCAGTGTGTGTGTGTGTGTGTGAGAGAGAGGGGGGGTGGGGCAGCCTCTCCAGCCCTCAGGTAGAGTTAATGTAGCCTGAGGCCTTCTGCTCCTAGTTGAGTGTAGCTCTGAGCCTTTGAGCTCTCGGCCTGAAAGAGATTAGAGACGAGAGAGGTGTGTTTAGGAAAACACACACACTCTACAGTGTGGGATCTATCTGGGATTCAGATAGAAATGTGTTGCATGGGTTGCTTCTTGGCTAATTAGCAGTTTTCTCTACTGATGTTGACTTTTTGCACATACTGCATAATTGAGCCTCTGAAACCTTGCCATTCAGAGGGGGAGCAGGGTGCAAGTTACACCAAGGTTTGGAGTTTGTTTCTCAGGGGAGCACAAATACTGTTAACTGTTGACCTTTACAGCAGGTCACTTGAGATCAAATCGTCTGCTAAAATGATCACATCAATGTAATTGCACACTCGTCCTTGCAATCGTCACATGGGCCCATAGGGATGAAGTGGAGTTGTGGTACTGCTGCTGCCTTGTAATAGCCTGAGTAATAATGCCTGTGACACAGTCAGAGTTTCCTACAGGGTCTCATCAGACAAGAGCACCATGTGATCTTCCATTAACAGACACGTTGGAGAGAGGTTCTGCAGCTAGAGGGCGACGTTGTGTGCGTTTCACATTCCTTCTGAGTCATGGAACCTCTTGCACCGCTATCAGTGCTGCGTTTATGGCATGTGACTGACCGGAGTGAAAGTTCTGTGTGCATTTGATTTGACAATATCTCATGTTTCACATCCACTCTTGAGTGTTGTGATTTTGATGTGACAGATACATGTCTGAGTGAAACTGAATTTTAGTGTAACCGTGTAAAAATCGAGTCTCTGTGGTTTTGCTGAAAGGTGACGTCTCATCTTCCTCGCTGGAGAACTTCTCTCACGTGGCTCCACTGTGGTAAACCCACACAGCTTCCAAATCTGTGTGTGTGTGTGTGTGTGTGTGTGTGTGTGTGTGTGTGTGTGTGTATGTGTGTGTATGTGTGTATATGCGTGTCGGTTCATCTGTGTTATATAATAAAATAATTAAAAAATAAAACTACTTGTTTTTGCCTTTCTTCCCCCAGAGACAGAGCAACATAAAACACAGTACTGTGTCAGTGTCCCCTGCGGCCCCCCTAGGTTGTGGTGCACTGTCTCAGAGCTTGCAGAGCTCAGTGTTACTTCCTGTGGTTAGATGAGTGATGCACTCTACGCAGAAAGGACATCTTAAAAATAAGAATTAGGCCTTGGGTACATGTATGTGTGAACAGGTTATGAAAGTCAACATGTATCTGCGATCTACAGTCATTTAGACCATATTTTGCCACGCCTATCTGTTCACCACTGGATTGGTCTTTCATGTATAACAGATCTCGAAAACCAAGTGGTAGTGAAAGTCAAAACAACTTAACTTTATCGGATGCTCATAAAATAAGAACACAGAACTATTGCAATATTGATTATCAAGTTATATTGTCAGTATGTGTATGCATATAGCCGTATTGTGACCATGTTTACGTGTCATGTATATTGCTCCAGTATACTCAGAAGTGGTAAAAACCAGAGGACACATTACGTAACGTGTCATTTTTTATGAACTTCTCGTTTACAGTACCGCAACATTCTCCCTTTCCTTGAATCTTTAGCACATATTTTTCAACCCTTAAATCCCCCATATCCTACAAACAACTCAAGGCAACCAGTTGTCATGACACCAAGAACAAACTTTTGCCTGTATTTTTGTATTTGCTCACAACAAAACTTCACAAAACACCATTATCATTATGCCATCATTAGAGTTAGAGCATAGGAGTGTCCCTACGATTGTATCTGTATCACAAAACACTATTAGCATTGTAAGTTAGCACATTACAGTAGATTCTATCCCTCAGATTGTATTTTTACAGTGATCACAGAACATTACTGTGATAATGTGAGTTAAGCTGCAGAGGAACTATGAAAGCATCCAGCTTTTGAAGAGTGTGTAATGACTACACAGAACAGCTAAGTACGAAATAGGACATCAGAGATATATTTGGATCCATTCACCTCAGTACCTAATGTGTGTCATTCTGACAAGACCATACTGTATGTGGTTATGATGGACATTCCATGTCACTGGAAATAATGCACCTTTGAATGCAGGAGAGTGGGGTAAAACTATCTGACTAATCTACACGTGATTCTACAACAAACTTCACGTGGAGCCTACTTGCGGTGTGGTTGCTAGCACACATGGTGTAGATGCTACAAGTTCACAGCAAGCACCACAGAGCCCACACTCAGAACACTGAGGACTCTGTCTCACTAACACTCTCACACACACACACACGTGATAATCACCAAACAGGAAGTTTGCATTAGAAGTTAAAGATCAGTCATATCACCCACAAACTAATCTGTGACTGACACACATTTCATGTTATATAATACATGTATCAAAGCAGATACTTTAAAAATGTAACAAATGTTACAAACATTCAACTTGTTAACTTCTTGAATGAGTTTTCAACTTACAATTTTTATTGCAATCATTTTCACACGCGTCTTCATAAATACCATGTCCACTTTTCAAAACTCTTCACACCTCATACTTTAACTAAAGCATATGCTCTCTACCATGTGCTCCGCCCCTTGTCCTGTCTTTGTTCTGTTTCCACCTGTGCTGCTCCTCACCTGTGCCCAATGATGACCCTGCCGATTTACCCTTGCCTCATTTTCCCTGTCGGATTGTCGCTTCTTTTGTGCTACCCTGTTCCGTGAGTTGTCTGTGTTTTGAAAAGTAACTTTACCTGCCTGCTTAAGTCTTCTTGATAGAATACTTTTTGAACTATTAGCTTTGAGAAGCTTTTTGTGTTTTTCGTCGTGGAGGCCTAGGTGTGCCCTGTTTTTGTGTTACCTTTTTGATCCTCTGAGTTGTTTTGTGAAATAAATCCTGCTTTAATCGATCTGCGCTTGGGTCCTCGTTTGCATTCCTGACAGTAATATAAAATAAAATACAGTAGTTATGAAATTCAGCTATAGGCCTTAAGACAGTTCCATGCTATTTTTTCTGTGTGAAGACACTGTGTGAAGTCTTTCCCAGTACAGTAAGTAAAACAACAACAAACAAGACCACCACTCGAAGTTACCAGCAGCCCTAATGCTTATGAACTTCACATTTACGGTACTACATTCTCATCTGCCTTGAATCTTTAGCATATCTTATCCATCACTAAGATTCCCCATATTCCACAAATATTTCAAGGCAAGCTGTTTTTATGACACCACGAACAAACATTTTTGATCGGTTGTTTTTCCTGTCACAATACTGTACAGACCACTTTTGAGTGCAGCAAATTGACCATGTGTGATCAGTGGTATAGTGATTACTGTTTTTGGATAACAAGTAGCTGACCTTGGTTCAATTCCTAGGCAATGCAAGATGCCATTGAATGTCACTTTGGATAAAAGACTTTGTTACTGTGTAGTTGCATTTCTGGGTCACTTTGTCTCATTGATAGTCCATGTCATACATACTATACAGCAGCAATAGTGGGAAAAGATCTTCAGTGATCTTCATTTCAATGCAAATGCTGTACTGCACTACTTTTGTAAAGTTGTATAGTATAGTTGGTAACAAGGATTCAAACAAACAAAACAAGACATTGAAAACTGAATACATTTTCAGCAAAAACAATATAATAATTTGCCTTACGTAACAGAAACATCTTTTTAGTCAGCGTTTTTTATGTGATGACTTTCAAGATCATTCAATAAATATCGTTGGTTTTGACTTATGTTGCCCCCTTCTTTATGTTGTTACTGGTATATCATGAGTCCGGTTAAGATATGTTACATCATACAACATTTGAGACATGTGGATAATGAAAAAGTGGGATCATTTACAGTTTTTCACTATTGTTAAGAAGTAAAAAGCGTAAATTCGGCACAATCTGCACAACCTTCACGTCATGTATCAATCGCTCGCCCCAAGTCGGAAATACTTAAGATTCCCTTATCTACATTAGAGTCCGATTTTCCTTGTGAACACACTGATGTCAATTACACATCACGTTGTTGTCAAAACAGTGTACACAAAGTTCTGTTGTTGCACACAATTTTCAAGTAAAATCTCAAAGCATCAACCTGCAAGCCACAGATAGTCAAATCTCTAAACTTTCAGGTCTTTTGACCAATTTGCAGTGAGGACTGCACCATAAAAGTGTCTTGAGCCTCTGTTTTGTTTGATAAACTATTGAAAACTTTGAAAAGATTGACAACCAGAGAAGGAGAGGGGTAAGAGTGAGAGGAGGAGGAAGAGGAGGACAAGAAGGAGGAGGAGTAGGATGTTGAAGAGTAGGAGGACAGAAAGAAGGAAGAGGAGGACAAGGAGGAGGAAGAGAATTAGGACAAGGTGAAGAAGGAGGAGGATCAGGAGAAAGAAGAAGGAGAATGGTCATCTCTAATGAGATTTAGGCCGCTGTGGTAGACCATGTTTTCATGGTTTTTCATTAGTTTTTCATTAGAACCTTCAGGATGGAGAACAAGTACGAAATCTGTTTGCCTTGTGTACTGTAATACTGCTGTATATCAATATAATATACGTAGTGTGCTCACAGTATTTGTATTTTGCAGGACTGAAAGAGAACCACACTGTGGAGGAAGAAAACTTTCAATATTTTTTGAAAGCCAAGTAGCATTTTCCAGGAGATATAAAGGGTTTTGCATTTTCAGTTAGTTGCTTTGGGATTTGTGTTTAGAGTTTTGAGAACGAGGCATGCTTTCAAAAAATGTGTGTAAGCAATTGAGAAAAACTATAAGCATTTTGTATACAATTTTATGTCAATACAATCTGGTGGAACAGGAGACTGAAATTGTAAATATGGTTTGTGAGAACAACGGTATTGCTGTTTTATGTTTGACTATGAAAAATTTAGGCCTACACTGATACATTTTACAAAAGGAGAAAGGGCTCAATGAGTCATTGTCATTCATATGGTGTGTTTCGATGATTGTGTTTTCAATTTTGCACTTCTGTGTGCTGTAAATGCTTGGTAGTGTGCAGCTAATGCTTAGTTGTGTGTACTAAATGAATGTATGTGTGTGTGTTTTGAAAATATGGCTGTGTGTACCAAATGAAAACATGAGTTCCATTTTGTGAACAGTTAAGAGATTTGATAGCAAAGAGTCATCTTGCAAAGGGAGTGTCAGGTTTAGCATTTTGTGTGTGAGGTTTTCAATTTTCTGTGTGCAGTTTTGAGAAAGACCTTACTGTTTTGAAAAACGGGTTTTAGCAACAGTGAAAAACTGTAATGTGGAGCCACATAATGTTTGCTTATGAAGGCTCCTGGATGCAATCTTCTTCCATAGCGTTCCACCTGTATCTTTCTACTCTATCTATGTAGCAAGACGGGAAATATTACTGTTGTGTGCTGCCAATAATGGACAAAAAGGTATTGCTGTATGAGTAAATCGGCTTACTTAATGGACCTACTGAATGGGTCACCTTAATTATTATCAAAAAAATTGCCCCCCCCCCCCCCCCCCTGAGAATTTTTTCAGGAGCCGCCACTGAATTTCATGTAGGACAGGACGCCAGGAATATGTTGCCCTCGGCAATCTCACCTCCAGCGTTAGATGTGTTACCTCTGGTGTCCCCCAGGGGTCAGTCCTGGGGCCCCTGCTCTTTTTAATTTACATGCTGCCTCTGGGAAATATACTACGGAGCCATATCATCAAGTTATTACAGTTAAAACAAAGCCACAAAATCAAGCAAAATGAGAAAAAAAATCTATTTTCCGAGTAGTAACCCCCTTTAAAAACTGGTTTGGTCCATGGTTCGCTCCTGCTTTGAGAATTTGCGCGTAACGTTATAGCTGTCGAACAGCAGCAGCAGCCAGCTGGTTATTAACAGAGAAGCAATGCCAAAACAGAAACATAAATCGAGGAGCACAGAATATCACAGATACTGTTAAACTAGCTGCACAGGCGCCCTGTGGTTCACGAGAAATAGCATAGCTTGCCTCGTCCAACGTCAAAATGTTGGAGTGACTACTAATGTTAGGAGCTAGCGCGTAGCCAGCTGTGTTAACCAAACGACAGTAACCGAATTACATTTAACGTTACGTGTGGTCAGCAGTTTAAAATAAATCACCTGACAAGGCTAACATTACAAAATGATCCCCTAAATATCATCCACAGCAAATATCAGTAAGGTTATAATTTGCTGTCTAAAAATTCCAGTAGCATTAGGACACAATTTTTCTTTCCTACATGAGGGTTTACTAACATTTACAGTAACAACATGAAAGGTACAGGGTGGCCGTGCCACTGCCATTTATAAACATACATCTTGCATACAACTCTGAGCTAACAATTAATAACAACTTATTCAAATAATTCACAGATATATGTTTTTATTTCATCATCAGAATCAGAATCAGAAACAGATTTATTGTCACGTAGTTATGCGCCTACTTGAAATTTGTTCTGGTGCATAGGTGCATACAGTAAACATAAAAACAAAAAAAAACACAAACATACACACACAATAAGTAAGTACTACTACATAACATAAAAACATAGGAGCACACTAAGTACTAGACATAACATAAGTACTACAGAACACAGTATGGAAACAGATGTATTTATAAATAGAGTGTATATAAAGAAGTAAAGTAAGGGGTAAAATGCAAAAGAAAGCAGTGCAGGTGTGCAAAAGTGAATGTGCAATGTAAAGGAGTGAAATTAAATGTGAGTTAACATAACTCAGACTTGGGGAGTGGGGGAGGGGCAAGAGTCCAAGACAGGTGGGGGACCCAGGCCTTGTTGATGAGACCAGCAGCAGTAGGGAAAAAACTGTTTTTGTGGCGTGAGGTTTTGGTCCTGATGGACCGCAGCCTCCTGCCGGAGGGGAGAACCTTGAAGAGTTTATGACCCGGGTGGGAGGGATCGGCCGCAATCTTACCTGCCCGCCTCAGGGTCCTAGAGGCAAACAGGTCCTGTAGAGATGGCAGATTGCAGCCAATCACCTTCTCAGCAGTGCGGATGATATGCTGCAGTCTGCCCTTGTCGTTGGCAGTGGCAGCAGCGTACCAGGTGGTGATGGAGGAGGAGAGGATGGACTCGATGATGCAGGTGTAGAAGTGCACCATCACTGTCTTTGGCAGGTTGAACTTTCTCAGCTGCCGCAGGAAGTACATCCTCTGTTGTGCTTTTTTGGTGAGGGAGCTGATGTTCAGCTCCCACTTGAGGTCCTGGGAGATGATGGAGCCCAGGAAGCGGAAGGACTCTGCAGTGTGGACTGGGGAGTCTTCCAGGGTGATTGGGATGGGTGGGGCTGCGTTCCTTCTAAAGTCAACAACCATCTCAACTGTTTTCAGAGCATTTAGCTCCAGGTTGTTCTGACCACACTAGGTCACCAGATGGTCAATCTCCCACCTGTAAGCAGACTCGTCCCCACCAGAGATGAGTCCAATGAGGGTGGTGTCGTCCGCGAACTTGAGGAGTTTGACGGACTGGTGACTGGAGGTGCAGCTGTTTGTATACAGGAAGAAGAGTAGGGGGGAAAGAACGCAGCCCTGAGGGGAACCAGTGCTTATGGTCCGGGAGTCAGAGACCTGCTTCCCCAGCCTCACGTGTTAAAGAAGGGACAGTGAATCCTCAAGCATCTGTCGATGGCACACATCCTCCCACATTAGTGAGATCTTCTTTTCAATAACTCCTGACTGACACGATCCAACTGATGACGGAGGAGGAGTCTGGCACATGGGGTTGTGTTGACAACAGAGACGTTATAGTGAGATTGACAGGAGTGGTCACCAAACTTTTTAGGCCCAAGATCACCGACCTTTGCCTTGGTGAGGGCAAGATCTACCTATTGAGGCGTTGAGAGTAAAAGACTGTCAAGACTCCAAACTGTACTTACAGCTTATCTTTGTATTGGGCCTAGCTGTAATTGAATTAAATCAAACACTTTGGTCCAGCTTTCAAATTGATGTGACCAAGAAAACATTTAACCAGGGGTTCTCAATTATATCAATTTTCAATCCATCTCAAACTATAATTTTTCTAAATTATTTCCACAGGCCCATATAGAACCACAGACAGCAATTATTTTATTAGTTTAAAGCTGAAAATATGTGTCTCTATCTGTCTGCAATACTGCTAGCGGCCACTACGCAACTTCGCCGCTCTCACACTTGCCATGCATACACAGTAATAGAAAGCACACGCAGCCATTGACTGTTTGGGCAAACCTGGATACAGGGCTATTAACGATGTGTTTTTATCCTGGAAGTTTCTAGAAATCTGGCACCTTATTCAATTTCAAATTCAATGTAATAATCCTCCTGAGAACACTTCAGCTTTGTTCAGAGATATTTTTTGACCATGGTCTTCCGAAGTCCGTAAGAAAACAGTTCGAAAATGAAAATGATTTTCGACAGGGAAAGTCTCCGAGAACGACACGTCGATCGCGGCCGACGGGTTGGCGACCTGAGGTGTTCAGTGTCTATTTCTCGGTATTGTTTTTTTAAAATCTAAGCAAAACATTTTCAAACTAACAACTTATAGGTGCAAACAAGACCAGCTACGGAGTTTGGTCCGCTATCTTTTATTTTTGATCTTCACGCTCTTTAGACTTGCCTGTGCTGTCGTGTTTGCATGAAAGGTGCTGTGAGTGAACCGGTGCCCAGCTTGAGAGAGCTCCCTGGGTAGCTGAATGTGTGCATTGGACTGAAAGATAACGTTTAAAGAAATATATTTAAAAAAATGTCTTATCAACCAAAGATTTTGCGACCCCCCTGCAGTACCTCTGCGGTCTACAGAGCCAGGCCCCTCTACCCAGCGAATATCAGAAACCAAAGCTACTACAAACAGAGAAAGGGATAGTAAATAATAATACCATGGCATAATAATACCCAGTGACTCTTTTTTGAGTTGTTAATTGAAAAAATAGACGAATTGTGTGCATTGCATCAGGCACTGTCAAGAACATAGAGGAACAGAAAAATAAATACAAAATTATAATAAATATAGTCTAAGAATTTTTTTTTGTGTGAAATTGATTTCTGGCAGAAAAGTCAGGGGCCCACACCAATATTCTTTCAGGGGGCCCAGAATTCCTAGCAAGTCTACCAGCGAAAAACATTCAGAGGCTGCAGTATGTTCAGAACAGTACTGGGCCTCGTTTCCCGATAACGACGTATCTTAACGGCCTACGTGGATTTTCGCGACATCGTACACTAAGTAACACTTTCTTTGTACGTGCGTTTCCCAACCATCAACTTAAAGTCAGGTGCGCGAGCGCAACGTGCACGAGTTCTTAAGTAGCTCTTAGGAGCTGTTTACGTCAGATTAACCTGTTTACGTTAATTGCTGTGAAATTAGCTAGCCTATGCGTGCATCGAACGTGCAATGTGCACTGAATTCGGGGCGGGGATAGTAACGCCATCTCCAGCAGAGAAGCCTATTTAAACTGTGTTCCCATTGAAAGGACATTTATTACGATCTGTCTGAGAGTGGGCTGTCAAAGCTAGCATCATCAAAGTCATACAGTACAGTAGGCTACATACATTCAATAAAATTAACCTACATTTGAGTCCAACTGCATGACCATTCTTACCCTACACTTACCCTTACAATAAAGAAGTGATCCTATTTCAACCATAACTTCATTTTAAATAATGTCTTTCTTTATGACATTTAGTTTATAGTTTAGACAGCAACGTTGACATCTACAGTATATTCAACTGCATCCACTACATAATCTCAAACTTTATTTGTTGGTAACTCTCCAAAAAGGCTACCATTAACACATTTCTTAATGAAAAGGAAACATGCATCACAATAATACTTCAGTGTAACCTGTACCTATGTGGAGTGCAAATATGTCTTGCCATTACACTACCCAACAGCCCTACGTCTGCTAACACTACAGAATGCATAACTCCTACGGGCACTGCACTAGTTTTGTATAGCCTAATCTTTATTTTCAAATACTCAATATTCTTTATTTCTATTTTGATGGGAATAGGCAGGTGAAACAATGACATTCTCATGATGTGCTATACACAGAAACATCGTTTGGATTTCTTCTACAATAGGCCGAACGACACCCCTGGATAAGGTGTCGAGGGGTTTGAAGCGTACGTCATGCGTGACTGTATGAGCTATGAAACTAGCGATTTAAAAAAAGTTTCAATGAAGAACATTGCAAATATATATGTATACAACCATCTAGCTAGAAGCTAACATATAAGCCAATGGAGTGGTGGCATAAGCGCTAATTGTGCCATAAAACTACTGTTTCAAAGCTTCAGTTAAGACCTACATATTCTCCATTGGTCGCGTATTTGAGATCAAACCGAGTCATTATAAACATATAAAAAGTTGTGTAGATAGCTTTATTAATGTAAAATATTCCTCGCTTCAAGTAGCCATGTTTTTTTTTTTGAATTCCCCTTTCTTCCGAACGACGGTCGAACGACGCCCCTGGTGGATTAAATCGCTAAGTGTGAAGTTACTACTGGTCCTGACCACACGTAGAATTCTTCTCAACGAAAGATACACTTAAGCTAAGTGTGGCGTTGGGAAACCCGTCTGCAACGTAGGAATCCTCTTACGAGCGATTTCAAGTGCTTTTTAGGCTAAGTGCGCGTTCGGGAAACGAGGCCCTGACCAGGTTCTCACTCGGACACGGAAATCGGAACACATTACCTCAGTCCTCCACTCCCTCCACTGGCTTCCAATTAACCAAAGAACAATTTCCAAGGTCTTTCTCCTAGTACACAAGGCCATAAACACTTCCGGTCCAACCTACCTCCAGGACCTCCTCACCCCTCATTTTACATCAAGGACACTTAGGTCCGGAAACTCAAACCTCCTTGCAGTTCCCCGCACAAAATTAACTAAAATGGGAGATCGTGCTTTCTCCTTGCTGGGGCCACGACTCTGGAACAAGCTCCCGGAGAACATTCGGGCCTTAGATTCCCTCACTGCTTTTAAATCTCACCTCAAAACCAATTTCTGTGTTGTTTTTAAAATGCACTGTTTTAATTGCTCCATCCAAAATTTCAGTTTTTAAAACATAACATTATAATCTTAGTAATTATTTTTCAATTAATGTATTATCTTTTTGATTTTATATTATCCTATTTTCTGCACTTCATTAGCACTTCTATTACTTTGTATAATTGTTGTTGTGACTGTCTATACCATGTTAAGCACCTTGAGACCTCTTTGTATGTTAAAGTGTGCTATACAAATAAAATCCATTATTATTATGATTTATGTATATCATGTACCTGTACATATGCTGCATGTGTGTTAATATCTTTTATCCTCTGATATGAATCCATCCGCTCCTGATTCCTTCTTTTACTTCTCCACACACAGGAGACATCAGGGGCACACGCACAAGCACACGCACGCGCACACGCACACGCACACGCACACGCACACGCACACGCACACGCACACGTGTCAGCCATATGGCCGCCTCCTTATATTAGGGAATGCACAGGACACAGAAGTACCACAAACTAGATAATTAATATACTTTATTTTGTATAAAAACATTCAAGATAAAAGTGTTTTTGTCGAAGCCTAATCGTAGTAGTAACCCTATCGTAGTCCTACCCTATCGTAGTCCTATCGACTACTGCAACGCCCTCCTAACGGGCCTGCATGCGTTGTAAAACCACTACAGATGATCCAGAACGCGGCGGCGCGCCTGGTGTTCAACCAACCAAAGAGGGCACATGTCACCCCGCTACTCACTGAGCTCCACTGGCTGCCGGTAGCTGCTCGCATCAAATTCAAGTCACTTATGCTGGCCTACAAAGTGCTTACTGGGTCTGCTCCCACCTACCTAAATGCTGTTGTAAGGGCAAATGTTACACCCAGGACGCTGCGCTCATCCAGTGAGCGTCGTCTGGCACTGCCCCCGGTGCAAGCAAGGAAATCCAGACTATTCTCAGTTGTAGTTCCACGTTGGTGGAACGACCTGCCTAGCACTACCAGAGCAGGAGCGTCCCTCTCTACCTTTAAGAAGCTCTTGAAGACCCAACTCTTCAAAGAGCACCTCCCTTCCTAACTGGCACCTTGGCTTAACCTGCACTTAAGAAGCAACAGGCCCTCACTTCTTTTTTATTCTTTCTATGTCGTTTTATAAGCAGTATTTATTCTTACACCAGGTTTTTACTGCTCTAAGCTTGATTGTTCTCTCCCTTGTACGTCGTTTTGGACAAAAGCATCTCCTAAATGACTAAATGTAAATGTAAATGTAGTCCCACACATCGCGCATGCTCCAAACACAAACGGTTTACCCAGAAGGCTCAATATCTGGCTCAATATCTGGCTTCTCTTAACGCATAATATAGGTTTATTTAACGTAATGTTTTATAATTTTGTAAACGGTTAACAGCATAAGGCTCAACGTCAACATATGGGGCTGCTCCTAACGCATAATACGGGTACATTTAATGTTATATTTAATTGTGTTGTAAACGGTTAACAGCATAAGGCTCAATGTCAACATATTACTGTTACTAGTAATGAATGCACTGCTTAACTAACAATTCAATAAACATGAAGCTTAACATCATAAACCTTGGTGGATTACCTGGCTCGTTATAACAGTGTCGCAAAGTGAAGCAAGCGCAACTACGATCCGGTAAATAGTACGCATGCGCGACTACGATCGGGTAACTACTACGATTGGGCATCGACAGTTTTAAAAGCAATGTTTCAATAAATGAAATGTCCACAAGAAGTCCAATCACAAGCAGTCTTAAAACTATGGTAACAATCTTGGGAAGCGCTTGTTGCGTGTCGTCGTGGGCGGCGCCCCCTCTCGCGACGGAATTCCCTCGAATCCCCAGTGACGTCAGTCGCGGCCTGTATGAACTGGCGGTCACATACACCACAGTGAAAGAATAATCAGCACTCAGTCGGTCCAATATACAACACCATGCAAGTAGGTTAGAAAGGTTCACTTTCCTTTACGCTGTATATGGTGAGCGTTGAGTGGTTAACCTCTGTTGGCCTCTCGTGTTGCCGAGGGATGTCAGTGTTCTTCCTCCTGTTCCAATCCGGAAATTGCAATCCACCAAACCTTGGATAAGCAGGCAAGGGGTCAGTACTCTGCAGGCCACGTACACAGCAAATAATAGAACGTTAAAACATCAATAAAAGCCTACGCACACGCACACGCTCACAAGAGAGAGAGAATAAGCAGAAAGTCAGCCGGTCTCTCAGTCTGACGCGTATCACAGGACAGTATGAAGGTGAACTTGGTAGCGGCTGTCTGCTGCATGGTGGTGTGCATGGCCACCATCTGTGCTGGTGAGTTTCTCACTGTCTACTTGCTGTCATATTCACTGAAAGTGCCAATGGTACTCAAGCGTACTCTGATTATCCACAGACGATAACACGATAAACATAAACACTTTCCCTAAAGGTTTTGACCTTTTAGAGATGTTGTTCACAGCAGTAGTGTATCTGTCTTTGATTTGTGATCACTCTGTTTCATTTAATTTCACTCAGATCATTTCAGTACGGGTGGCTATTTTGAGTTTTTGGCAGTCAGCTCAGTGAGATGAAAAGAAAGGTGTTTGGGAACAGCGAGGAAACCCTTGTCTATGTGAAGACCATGTTACAGTTTTTGACTGTTGTTTTGGTTCTCAAAACTATTCATACAAATAGCATAACACAGTGGATTACCTGCAAAAGACTGTTACTTATAACTGTTACTTATAACTGTTACAAAATACTTTGTTTATGCCTTAAAAGTAAAGAATGATATCAATGAATACACCAGTGTCACCGAAATAAAACCGTGACAAGACAGTCACAATACTAAGCCATGTTGTCAATATAAAATGAATAACCCAGAACCGTATTTCTTATTTGAATTTTGTTTACTGTAACTCTTTCAATTACAGTAATTTATTACAGTTTTTCACTGTTGCTAAAACCCGTTTTTCAAAACAGTAACGTCTTTCTCAAAACTGCACACAGAAAATTGAAAACCTCACACACAAAATGCTAAACCTGACACTCCCTTTGCAAGATGACTCTTTGCTATCAAATCTCTTAACTGTTCACAAAATGGAACTCGTGTTTTCATTTGGTACACACAGCCATATTTTCAAAACACACACACATACATTCATTTAGTACACACAACTAAGCATTAGCTGCACACTACCAAGCATTTACAGCACACAGAAGTGCAAAATTGAAAACACAATCATCGAAACACACCATATGAATGACAATGACTCATTGAGCCCTTTCTCCTTTTGTAAAATGTATCAGTGTAGGCCTACATTTTTCATAGTCAAACATAAAACAGCAATACCGTTGTTCTCACAAACCATATTTACAATTTTAGTCTCCTGTTCCACCAGATTGTATTGACATAAAATTGTATACAAAATGCTTATAGTTTTTCTCAATTGCTTACACACATTTTTTGAAAGCATGCCTCGTTCTCAAAACTCTAAACACAAATTCCAAAGCGACTAACTGAAAATGCAAAACCCTTTATATCTCCTGGAAAATGCTACTTTGCTTTCAAAAAATATTGAAAGTGTGTTTTCTTCCTCCACAGTGTGGTTCTCTTTCAGTCCTGCAAAATACAAATACTGTGAGCACACTACGTATATTATATTGATATGCAGTATTACAGTACACAAGGTAAACAGATTTCGTACTTGTTCTCCATCCTGAAGGTTCTAATGAAAAACCATGAAAACATGGTCTACCACAGCGGTCCAAATCTCATTAGAGATGACCATTCTCCTTCTTCTTTCTCCTGATCCTCCTCCTTCTTCACCTTGTCCTCATTCTGTTCCTCCTCCTTGTCCTCCTCTTCCTTCTCTCTGTCCTCCTACTCTTCAACCTCCTACTCCTCCTCCTTCTTGTCCTCCTCTTCTTCCTCCTCTCACTCTTACCCCTCTCCTTCTCTGGTTGTGGATCTTTTCAAAGTTTTCAATAGTTTATCCAACAAAACAGAGGCTCAAGACACTTTAATGGTGCAGTCCTCACTGCAAATTGGTCAAAAGACCTGAAAATTTAGAGATTTTACTATTTGTGGTTTGCAGGTTGATGCTTTGAGATTTTACTTGAAAATTGTGTGCAACAACAGAACTTTGTGTACACTGTTTTGACAACAACGTGATGTGTAATTGACATCAGTGTGTTCACAAGGAAAATCGGACTCTAATGTAGATAAGGGAATCTTAAGTATTTCCCACTTGGGGCGAGCGATTGATACATGATGTGAAGGTTGTGCAGATTGTGCCGAATTTTCGCTTTATACTTTTTAACAATAGTGAAAAACTGCAGTTTTTCACTGTTGCTAAAACCCGTTTTTCAAAACAGTAACGTCTTTCTCAAAACTGCACACAGAAAATTGAAAACCTCACACACAAAATGCTAAACCTGACACTCCCTTTGCAAGATGACTCTTTGCTATCAAATCTATTAACTGTTCACAAAATGGAACTCGTGTTTTCATTTGGTACACACAGCCATATTTTCAAAACACACACACACATACATTCATTTAGTACACACAGCTAAGCATTTGCTGCACACTACCAAGCATTTACAGCACACAGAATTGAAAAATTGAAAACACAATCATCGAAACACACCATATGAATGACAATGACTCATTGAGCCATCTCTCCTTTTGTAAAATATATCAGTATAGGCCTACATTTTTCATAGTCAAACATCAAACAGCAATACCGTTGTTCTCACAAACCATATTTACAATTTCAGTCTCCTGTTCCACCAAACACTAGATTGTATTGACATAAAATTGTATACAAAATGCTTATAGTTTTTCTCAATTGCTTACACACATTTTTTGAAAGCATGCCTCGTTTTCTCAAAACTCTAAACACAAATCCCAAAACAATTAACAAAAAATGCAAAACCCTTTATATCTCCTGGAAAATGCTACTTTGCTTTCAAAAAATATTGAAAGTATGTTTTCTTCCTCCACAGTGTGGTTCTCTTTCAGTCCTGCAAAATACAAATACTGTGAGCACACTATATTCTATTGATATGCAGTAGTACAGTACACAAGGCAAACAGATTTCGTACTTGTTCTCCATCCTGAAGGTTGTAATGAAAGACCATGAAAACATGGTCTACCACAGCGGCCCAAATCTCATTAGAGATGACCATTTTCCTTCTTCTTTCTCCTCCTCCTCTTTCTTCACCTTGTCCTCATTCTCTTCCTCCTCCTTGTCCTCCTCATTCTTCTCTCTGTCCTCCTACTCCTCAACCTCCTACTTCTCCTCTTCTTGTCCTCCTCTTCCTCCTCCTCTCACTCTTACCCCTCTCCTTCTCTGGTTGTCGATCTTTTCAAAGTTTTCAATAGTTTACCAAATAAAACAGAGGCTCAAGACACTTTTATGGTGCCGTCCTCACTGCAAATTTGTCAAAAGACCTGAAAGTTTAGAGATTTGACTATTTGTGTCTTGCAGGTTGATGCTTTGAGATTTTACTTGAAAATTGTGTGCAACAACAGAACTTTGTGTACACTGTTTTGACAACAACGTGATGTGTTATTGACATCAGTGTGTTCACGAGGAAAATCGGACTCTAATGTAGATAAGGGAATCTTTAGTATTTCCCACTTGGGGCGAGCGATTGATACATGACGTGAAGGTTGTGCAGATTGTGCCGAATTTTCGCTTCATACTTTTTAACAATAGTGAAAAACTGTAACTGTTTTGAAGTATCTAAACAAAAAATGCTGTAGTTGCACGAAGAAGGTGTCATTGACTGCATTTGTATCTAAGCATAGGGGCAAGTATCCACAGTTCGGTTCACATGGTGTACTGGTATGCTCGATGTGTTAAGTGTTTTGGGAATGTGTACATGGTATTGGTACAAGAGTTAAAATGATTGGAAAAAACTGTAATAGAAAATTTCAATAAATTTGACAATTTTACATTACATTTAGTCATTTAGCAGACGCTTTTATCCAAAGCAACATACAAGGGAGATTTTAAGCTTGGCCTACCATTGATAACACAATTGCAAAGTAGGCCTTTTTTCTTTATTTTTGGTCAAAAATTGACACCATTGCACTTTTATTTTCTCTATTCCTGAACTGATGTTATTTGTTACTGATTAAGATTTAGAACTTATAGAACGTTATTTCAATACATTTGACAATTTTAAGCTTAGCCTACCATTTTATTGGAGCGACGAGGGACAGGTGGGGCTTGAAAAGGACCCGTTGCTCAAAGTGGGGAATGACAGAAAAAGTTTGAGAACCACTGGTGTAAACCAAAGGCAGCCAATGACCTCTGAGAGTCAAGCTAAAGTCATGCCTGGACACATGGAATTGTTCTTTCTATCAAGCTTTTCTCAACTTCATTAAAGTTATTGGTTATCTGTTCTATTATTGACCACACTGACCAGAAATATTACATACTGCCACTTTATTAGATCAGATTGTGTTACAAATTATGTAAAATAAACAGTGATTAGACTCTCTTGCTTCTAAAGGATGCACAACAGCTCTGTGCCTATGGCTAATGGAACTGGGGTGTGGGCTCACTCTCATGCTCTTAGTCCCAATGTCTGACTGCAGGCTGAACTTCCATCTGAGCTCTACTGCTATTTTTACCATCTGTGGTCTGAACCATGCCCTGCTCTTTAGAATTACCGTGATGTGAATCATACAACAAAACCACACACACACACAAACACACACACACACACACACACACACACATTGAAACACAAACACTGAAAAGCAGCCACCTGCAAAATGCAAAGAACTTGTTTATTTTAAAAGGGCAAACTTTTCAGGATGTGATGAAGGTGTCAGTATGGTTGAGGTTGTCTTTTTGACTATCTTGTCTTGATTGTCTCAGGCTCCTCCTGCACCATTGGAGTAGCTACAGTACGTCCTCTTCAGCTAGTGTCAAATACACGTGAATACATGAATTTCCAGTCTTTTATTTGCATACGAAATAACAAATATCAGCATTACTTTGTGCAATCCCTTTAAGAGAAGAGAATCACAGAGAAACAGGAACATCTGTAAAGTAGGGTGCCATTTCAGTAGCAAACAAAGAAAAAGTCAAGTTCCAATAAATGTGACCAAAAACATTTGTCCAAGGTAAGAAAAAAATGTAGTGTCCAAAAGGTAGTAATCAGTGTGAAACCAGTTTGGCACTGAAGGTAGAGTTCTCAGGCATGGTTGGCTTGGGCTTCTTTGAGTCCCATGAAGAGACATGGTTCCTGGATTGAGACTTGTGCTTCTTTTGAAGGTAAGACACGGCTTTTCTGGCCCAAGGCATTGAAGGGTCTGAACAGATGGTGACTCCTCTGACAGTGGTAAAACTATGGAGACAACATACAAATAACGAATTATTAAATGCTGTAAATGTGTCGTATGTAGGTAACACCCTTCATTAAAGTCAAAACACAAACTCTCACTGACAAACGAGACTTTGGATGTGAGTCAAGTCTCTAATTTTTAAATGTTTGTGGGTTTTTTTAACAGCTCCACACCTACACCCACTCACAAACTAACCACGCTGTGCACCACTGTTTCGTAAGTGTAAGCAATTTTGGACAGCTACAGAGAGCCGTGCAGCGAAACCTCACCTGACTGCGTTTAGCCCATGACACATGACCCCATTCTGAAGCTGGTAGGACTGCAGCAAGTGCAACTTCACCCTTGTACTGCTGGTCTTCAAGCAGCAGGAGATAACAGGGCCGCTCGCTAACAAAACACAGAGGAGAGGTATCAATATACAATGAAGAATCATGACTGAATTATTGGCTGTAATAAAAAAAAAACATGCACGCACACGCACACAAACACGCACACACACACACACAAACACATACATAAAAAATAGACACCTTTTCCCAAAGCAGCGTAGCAAAGCAGCATAGTAAGAAATGACAGGAGAGCAGAGAGGGGCTTCATGGCTACGGTTGCCGTGGTCTTCAGAGGTGTGAAACCTCTTGAAAGGAGTTTGCCCCTTTTTAAGTACGTGGCAACGGAACGTTCTGGAACAGAAAGAACCTTGGTGTATCCCCCTCCCCCTCTCTCTATCTCTCTTTCTCCCCCACTGACTTCTCCAGGCAGACCACAGGCCCGACCTGTGGAACTCTCACTCTTCTGTGCTGAGCGTGTGCATGGTGGAGGCGGTGTTCCGCTGCGGTGGGCAGACTGCACGTAGTGTCATTACCCTTCTCACAGAATGAGTACACTCACAAGAGCACACTCTAACAAACTCTTGCTTTAAGGAGCCTCAATACACGTATGCACTATGTACTGCAGAGGTCCATAATTTAGAGGACTTGTCAGGCCACTGAGAGGCTGTCACAATAGATCTAATCTAAATCCAGGTGAAGATCAGACATTTTGTCCTCGGATGGTTCTGTCATAACATAGTGGCCATTATATTCAGTGTGTCAAATAGGATTGTATAATACTGGATGTCATTTGACCACAGCACGGATTAGTCTTGCAACCAATGCAAAACCTAGGTGTGTGCTAGACTGTATGTAGCCTATACAAGCAATACAATGAACAATGTAAAATATTTGTAGAGTGAACTACACACATACAGTAAGTGAACTTAAACTATATTATATATAAACTGTGTAATGTCTCTGGATCTCCAGTAGACCTCATTGATAAAACCGTGTAGGTGCTGTATATCGTAGACCACCAAAGTCTCACATTAGACTTGAACTTGGAACCTCAGGTATGACAGGCAGGCATGCAAGCGAGGGGGCTAAGACCCATGGTTGCTAGTGTCTGCTACTAAAGCATGTCTCTCAAGGTGTCGTGGAGTAAGAGTTACTATAAGCATAGGTAGCAGGAGCCTAATAAGGCATGTCTAAACGTATCTCTGCTAGGCAGGCTAAGATGCTACACACACTAAAGAGACTCTGAGGGGTCTTTGGCTTCTCCTTGCTAATGAGGTCTATGGCAGTGGGTGGGCAGGGTGACACTCATCTATTCCGTCTCTCAGTGCTGGTCACACTCATCACTCTTTCCTGCTGCCTCTGCTGTGTGGTTGACATTGTGAGGAGAGGGGCTGTGGGCTTTCCACTGGGCCTGTGGGTTAACTGAAGCCCCTCCCTGAGAGATGTGAGAGAGAGAGAGAGGGCAGAGGTTCAGAGAGAAAAAAAGAGCAGTGAGTAGAGGGCCATTGAAGAGTTGAAAGAGAGAGGGAGAGAGAGTTTGTGTGTGTGTGTGTGTGTGTGTGTGTGTGTTGGTAAGAAGTAGAAATACAGAGAGAGAGAAAAAAGAGAAAGAAATAAAGAGAGACAAAAGAATAAGCAGAAAGTCCAAGGGTCTCTCAGTCTGACGCGTATCACAGGACAGGATGAAGGTGAACTTGGTCGCGGCTGTCTGCTGCATGGTGGTGGCAATCGACACTATCTGTGCAGGTGAGTTTCTCACTGTCTACTTGCTGTCATATTCACTGAAAGTGCAAATGGTACTCAAGCTTACTCTGATTATCCACAGACAATAACACGATAAACATAAATACTTTTCCTAAAGGTTTTTACTTTTTAGAGATGTTGTTCACAGTAGTAGTGTACCGTATCTATCTTTGATTTGTGATCTCTCTGTTTCATTTAATCACTCAGATAATTTCAGTACAGGTGGCTGTTTTGAGTTTTTGTCAGAGTTTTAGACAGAGTCAGTTCAGTGCGGTGAAAAGTAAGCTGTTTGAGAACAGCGAGGAAACCCTTATGTACGGGAAGTCCGTATTACAGTTTTTGACCGTTGCTTTGGTTCATTTCTCGAATCATCCTTAACATTTTCTGGAGGCCAAGATCATTTTTCAAAACAATTTGTACATTCGTATCAAACAATGGATTACCAGCAAAAGCCTTTAACTCACTCAAAATGCTTTGTTTTTCCTTAAGAAGTAATTAATTATGTCAATGAATACACCAGTGCCACCGAAAGTCCAAATTCTGTCATGGTTTGTAAAAATAATTAGCCATGTTGTCAATATAAAATGTATATCCCGGTATTTCTTCTTTTTCAAATTAGATTTTTACTGTATTCTTTCACTCACAGTAATTTATCACCCTACTAGATTATTGTCTCCAACTAACTGAATTATTTTCTAGGAAGCTGAATGCTTTATATGTCACTAACAACAGTTACAATTCAATTAAATTCAATAAGGCTGTTGATGAATATCAGAGCAGGAGGCAGAACATCATTCGAGAGATTGAACTGTAGCAACAAATACAATTTAAAACACAAAAGCAATCAAATGTCTTTCCTGATCTATAATGTCATCCACAGGAGGTGTGCCCGTTGTGGATTGTTCCTGTTTAAAGTATTCACCAACCAGAGTTGATGTCACCAAGTTAAGGAGTTACACCGAGCAAAAAGCCGGACTTTGCCCTATCAGTGCCATAAGGTAAGTTCTAAGTCATGTCACTGTAACTTAAGAAACTGCAACTATCAGAGCTTAACAATACAGAAGCTCTTGACAGAACTGCATGTCTTATTACAGATTCGAAACTAAGTTGGACAAAGTCATATGTTCAGATCCAGACTCGGATTGGGCTAAGAAAGCTGTGAAACACCTGGATGCTAAGGCAATACCTGTGACGACACCTCGAAAAGGGGGGCTTTCACCTACAAACCCAACCACCAAGGCTCAGGAAAGGGGGTCTATTCTAACCCTAGAGTCTACACCTTTAAAGCCTACTCCCAATTTCCCTGGTCAAGGCAGCACACCTACATCTTGCATTACGTCTTCAGTTGAAAAGAGGGACACTACATCCTCAAGCACGAGCACCAAGTCTCCTGTTCAGGATAGGGAGTCTACATCATCACTGCCAATAACCCCAACGACCATGACCACACGCCAGGAGACACCAACAACCACAAGACCCGTACATCGGGACACCTCTCCACTGATAACCAGGACCCCCATTAAGCATAACACAAAGCGGTATACTTCTTCAGTGATAACAAGGACCCCCACTAACCATAACACAAAGCTGTATACTTCTACAGTGATAACCAGGAAACCCATTAACCATAACACAAAGCTGTATACTTCTACAGTGATAACCAGGAAACCCATTAACCATAACACAAAGCTGTATACTTCTACAGTGATAACCAGGAAACCCATTAACCATAACACAAAGGGGTACACTTCTACAGTGAGAAAAATAAACACTGTATTACCCACACATAAATTGCCCAGTTGGATTAAAAGGAGAGAGAACAGGAGGAAGAAACCAGGTTTAAGACGTAAACAAATGAAATTAAGGCATCACAAATAAACAAGGATGGACTTCACTGCCTTCACAAACTTCATGACTGAGAACTATTTGTAACTGCTGCCTGAACAAACTCCAGGTGCATTCATGTCTTTTCAATGAGAAGATATGTGACCTCCACAGTCTTCTTCAAAGTGCAATAATCTTGTCAGGGTATTATGTTTATGTTCATATATTATGTCATCTTTTAAACCATGTCTTATGTATGTATGAATGTATTTGCATCCAGGTTCTTTCAAACTGAAATTAATATATTATATATTTGTATATATATTTAAGTTTTATAGCCCTTATATTGACTATTGATAGAATGTCTGTAACATATTTTTTTTTTACTGCTAGCATATTTAAATATGTTTTGTTTCTATTATGTATCCACATGCGTAATAAATAGAAAAGGTGTATGTGCAGTTTCATGTCTTAAACAAACGCTGTTTATAAACTGCCGAAAATTCAGTGTGGTTGGAGTTATGACTGCTGAGGACAAATTGCCTAATGAGTGAGGGAACAGATACTTGAAGTTTCAAGTCACTTAAGGTCACACAGGTTGGAACAGAGTACAGAGCATTTAAGCGCCCTTAACTGGGTGATCAGGGAAATTAACCTCTTCCCATAACTGAGCTGGAGCAGCGTCACTTAGAGTAGCTCAGAGCGGATCTGACCCGAATCTTGTTCTGGACAGGTGTGTTCTACAGTCTGTTTCTATCAAGGAGACTAGAATTTAGCCACAAAAAAGATTATTCATTTCTCACAGTAGGGCCACTAGAGGTCAAAATTGTCTATTTAAATTCTCCATATGTTTATAAACAGTATGTATATGCTTTTTTAGAAGGTTGTGAAAGAGTGAGGTCATTGCTAATACAGGACCCGAGAACACATTCTAGCCACATGCTGAAAGACAGGTAACCACCATCAGTGGCTGTCCACTTCCTACTTCCTGTGTGAGCTCTTGACCTCGTACATACTCCTGGGCCTGAGGCTGGAACAAAGACTCAAAGCCAGGGCTCAATGTGGCGCGGCCCTCGCCAAACACAGCTACACAGCGACCCCTTGTGGATGAGATGCTGGAATAGCTTTATCTGTAGATACCTCAAGAGAGTGTGCCAAAACTAACATGAAAAATGTAAAAAAGAAGAAGTCTATTCATTCAGTGTAATGCTGTTAATTCAGTGTGTCCCCATGTCTTTCATTTAGTAGGGACAGATCCTTGAGCAACAGATTAGACTTCAGGCAAGGAGCCCACAAGACTGTGCACCATAGACATTTCAATGTTGGCTTTGAAGCTGGCTTTATAATATAAAGTGTTTTGTGTGTGTGTGTGTGTGTGTGTGTGTGTGTGTGTGTGCGTGTGCGTGTGCGTGTGTGTGTGTGTGTGTGTGTGTGTGTCAGAACATTAGGAGATAATTTGTTCTGATATAGCTTGTGCAGAAGTGGGGTTGTTTGCAAGATGTGTCACACATCTCTGAAATATGAGTAGTGAAGCGTCTAGAGCCAGCTGCTGGGATGACTTTGAGTGCCTCACATCCTTTCAGCCATAAACATTTTCATGTCATTTTGCTGTTTTTTCGCCTCAATAACATTAACAAAATACAGCATTGAAATTGTTGGGCCAACATTTTCATTTATACCATATCCATTAAATGCTGCCAATATTGTGCTGGGTTTACAGCTTCTGGGTGTTATGTTCGTCTCGGTCGCACTCTCGTTCGTGTGTACTCGCACACAGCGACATACGCGGCTGTTTCTCCCACTGATTTTTTTTATGGCCTGGCGCAGGCGGTGCTGGCCGTAAATCTTGGCTGAGGGAAATAAGCGCCAGCGGCCTCTCGCCTTGGACGGTGGAGGTGAAAACGACTGGAATAAAACCAGGCTTAATAGCATTGCGCCGGTAATTACCTCGCCCGGTTCATCAGCGCGTGAAATATGATAATATAGCGCGCTAATATGAAAGAGCGCAACAACGGCTCGGGCTTCTTGTCCACAGAGTAGCGCAGGGGTCACCCAGTCCTGCGCAGCTCTACAAAAAAATCAAATAAAACTAGAACTGGACTCACATATTTGAATACAGGTCCTTGATGGAACGAGGACGCGAGAAATATCCCAAATAAACGCCGTTTACATTTGCTAATCTGTCTGAGCTATGCATCCATGAGGAACCCCTGTGCCTATAGCTGTGAGAGCGGTGCATGATTAGAGATTGCACAGTAAAGGTGGAATGTGTGGACACAGGGTCTGTGGAGGCTGTCAAGATTAGAAATGGAATTCAGCTCTCTCGTTAGTGTGACTTGATTGTCATTTGCATTGCCCCGTCGGAGAGGACGTGATTGGTTTGCTGATTGTGCCGCCTGCCGCGCTATGGAAATGGCTGGGTATGATGACAGACGACGAAGCGGAGATTTCAGCAGTTATGTTTAACGCTTTCATGGCTGGAGACATTAAAGACCAGACCAATAAAAGGTTGAAAAGGATTTCCAGTTGAATTCCTTTGGGCTATTCATCGTCCCTTGTCCTTTTTTTCTTTCCTTCTATTTCCCCCCTTTCTTTCGTTTTAAGTTTCCTCTTCACCTGCTATCTTTATGTCCCTTCCCTGTGGGGTCTGTTCTATCCACAATCACATTTGGGTCAATACTACTCACCCGTTAGCCAGGACTTGCAATAACCCTGGAAAATGGATTTTCCTTAATGCTCTGTCTTTGTGGGTTAAAGTGTAGCCCTGTGGAAAAGGCCTCTCAGACCAGAGACAGCACACGGGGAATAATGCTGTATTTCTGTTTCATTGGAGACATTACCTCCAACCTGAATACAGAATCTTGCTAGATAGTAATTTACTGTATGTTTCGCTGTATTACAAACAACAACCAATATGGACTCTTTACTGTAATTATGAAAATGACAAATACACATTTTCACAGCTTCCTCCAACCTCTCTCCATCTCCCTCCCTCTCTCCATCTCCCTCTCTCTCTCTCTCTCTCTCTCTATTGGGTTTTGGGATTTCATTATAAGACAAGATGTGCTTGCTGAATTTAGTTTAAATATTGAACAGGACAGTCAATTATTCAGCGCGTGCAGGCAGCTCAAGGTTGAGACCCTACAACCCAGACTTTTGTTTTCCAGGTAAGCCTGCTGAATGTAAAACAGCTGGGCACAGCTGGGTCTTTCTCTGCTGTCTAGATAGATCATTTCACATATACACTGACTGAAAAATGTAAGACAGCCCAGAAACTCAGAGATCATGGACATTTGAAATTGTCATAATTGTGTGTGGTGTAGGTCTCTAATTGGTCAACAAAGGAGCCATTCTGGAATTAGACGGAGCAAGTGTAAGCATCTTCTATCCAGAGAGGGTATGAGTGCCAAAATCCAATCTAATGTAGACCTACATATGTCTCTTCCCACTCTCCGCAGCAAACCCAATGGCCATCTGCTTTTATGTTGTGCACAGATAGGCCTTCTCTTGTTCCCCGCAAGAGTCCATGCATTCAAACAACACAACCATGTTGGGTGCAGTCCCCTTCAGCATGGAATCTTAATTTGACAAGGCTTTTTAAATTATTTTCTTGCAGGACTAAGAAAATCGAAACAGTGCAAATGAAGCATTCTGGGAGCCTGAGCTGTCAATCATCTTAGATCTGAGCACATCATGGACGAAGACCAGGAGTCAATCACCTTGCTTGAGGCATCTTCCATGGTGTTATCAAGAAATTCAATAAACGTTGCAACATAGAGAGCCTTTTCTTTATTTCACATAGGATGATACATGGTTTGGATAAGAGGGACTTTTGCTCCTGTTATTCTTTCTTTTCACAGTGGCTGAATAGGGTCATCTTTGCGAAATGAGAAATCCACTATAAAGGTTTCTCTCTGTACAATGGTACCTCATACAAATCAATACCCAGACCTTTACATGGTCATTGATCTGAAAAACTTTTGTCCTCACATTTCGTTTTTTCAGAGTTCTGTCTTTGGATGGCTGCTCTCTCTCCCTCTCTCTCCCTCTATGTCTGTCTCCATCTCTCGAAAGTTCTGCTTTTTTTTCTTCCTTTAAATGTTACCGCGAGTGAGAATCTAGTTTAGCAACTGAAATAACAGAACAAAGGCCACCGCGCATAATTATTATTTTTTGCCTACAACAAACGTTTTTGACTGTTGAAAATTACAACGTCCGCTTCAAACTAATGAGAAAAAAAGCAACAGCTGCAATCCTAAAAATGCGCCAGGTCGCAGACCACGCTTGCGAACAATCAATAAACGGTTTAATTGATGCACGGCTGCTAAGGTTTTACGGTTCAACGGCGATAAAGACCACAGCTGATCCAGAAGTGATTATTTTAGATGCAAAATGTCCTCGCCCCAGTAGCTCGCCCGAGGTCACTTTCCGTTACCTACCAAGCGGCCCATTCATTGTTGGTCATTATATTGATTGGCAAGGCGACAGACGCAACATATGCGTCGCCACATCAAATTTCACTTGTTGACGAGCTCATGGTGATGCAGGCAAATGCCAGAAACTACCATGGCGCACTAACGTTTGCGCAAACACTCCAACCCTGTTTCACTTGGGCATGAAGCATCACAAGCTATACTCTCTGTTTTGGAAACCCTGATTTTACACGTCTGTGTTGGAACCCTGGTTTTAGATGCTATTGAACCACCAGGTGGCGTCTATTCATATGGCAGAAAGTGAATATTTTAAGCCCACTTTCTGTGAATTACTACAACGTTAGTGACTGCATCTCATTTCCTTAAGTACCACAACCGTTAATGATTTGTCAGATCATCAGTTTAACTTTGTTCAGTCGTTTATGTGTTTGATCAATTGCCCTGTCTGCTCTTCTGGTGTGTTTTCCAGTTCAAAAACTTTCCCTATCATCAGTGTTTTCACTGTTTCCAGAGAGTTGATACTTCTTGCTGATTTAGCACAAACTCTCTCTCTCCATCTATCTCTTTCTCTTCTTCTCGCTCTCTCTCTCTCCTTTCTCCACAGGGTTAAATGGGGCCGCAATCAAAGGCCACTGGTCTGAAAGAGGGGCCCCTCTGTTTGCGCCGGATTATACCCGGGGCTTGACCTCCTCCCGACGGGCGCCCTGGTATGTTTGGAAACACTGGCTGTAATTGTGTCCTGGAGCCACAGCAGGGAGTCCGATGGGATGGAGGCCTCTCTGTCTCTCCCCCCTCCCTCCCTCCCTCCCTTTCTCTCTCCATCCCTCCCTCCGTCCTTCCCCGGATTTGACAGAGGGTCCAGAGCTGACAGCTCACTGACCAGTCAATGCTGATCACTCCTGTCAGGGCTTAAGGAGGCCTGCTTAACGTATCGCCATCCCCATCACTGGCCCTGTATGATGATGGTATGATGTGGACCGTGTGGGTGGCTTTGCAGGATTGTTTCCGCATGTTTGTTGGTGCTGGAATTGATTTTCTTTTTGTTATAGTGGTAATTGCATTTATGTGATGAACACTAGTGCTGGACTCAACATTACCTCAAGCCTGTCTCACGTACTTACTTGTCATGAAAATGGCATGTATGATTTAAAGCGTGTCAATAATTTAAGACCCATGCAAACATGAAAAATATTGACACACACATTGACACAACAATAAAAAAAGCATATAAGCCCCTCACTCAGTAAAGACTAAGCTATGGAATGGAAGCTATGTTCTCTCACTCTGTTTTATTAAAAATTAGGGAAATTCTCAGAATATTTTAACATACATAAAACTATTATTAGTATTTTGAGTATTTTAAAATGTATTTCAGAACCAGCAACACACATTTAAAATATGTATTGAGTATACACTTTATAAAATGTGTAATGTTTGAACTTATTATTATTATTATGTAAAAAGTATTAAATGTAAAAAGTTCTGTTGATTTGAATGGGCCACCCCAACGTTTGGAGGTCTGATATCTCTTTATATTGACCGCTGTCATTGGAAACAGGTTTTGTGCTTCTAATTCACATCTTTCATTTCCTTCCACCAGAGGTCCAGTCATTTACAGTAACGTGACGGAAAGTCATTGTAACTTGAAGACAGCAAGTAATGGGTTGCTACGCAGCACCTGAAACTTTAAAGTTGTATTTGCATGAAGAATTTTTTTTTTTAGCAGAAATCACGACAGAGCAACAAAATAATTTAAAAGTATTTTGGAGAAATGTCTTCTATGTATAAGGAAATCCCTTCAGGACTAAACAAGTTTTCGTCACGTCTAGATTTATTTTTCAGTAATGACCGCTGGACTATATATTATCCCTTACATAACACATCGATCAACTCTTACAACTATTTCTCCTCATTCCCTCTTCCAGGAAATGGGACTGTGATGTGTGATGTGCCCAGGGAATAAATGATGATTGGCTGGAGCCTCTGACCAGGCCATGAATGGTGATTGGCTGGAGTGTCTGACCAAGAAATGAATAATGTTTGGCTGGAGTCTCTGACCAGGGACCGAATGGTGATTGGCTGGAGCCTCTGACCTTAGGGCTAAGGCCTGGCCAGTAGTGGCGTGGGGGCCACAGGCTGAGATGTTATCAGCTTCAGTGTGGAAGATAATGCAATCAGGGAGGATGATGTGTTTATAAATCAGACAGGCAAGAGGAGACGAGAGGATGTCTCTCTTTCTCCTTTTCTCTCTATCTCTCCATTCCTATCCCAGCCTATTTCTCTCTGTCTGTTTCTCTTTTCTCTCTTTCTCGTTCACACACACACAGATACACACACAGACACACACACACACAGAGATACACACACACACACACACACACACACACACCCTGACACACAGTGCATGTCTGCCAATCCTCCGCAGTTTCCTCCTCTCTCTGTCCT
>NC_137923.1:9658015-9665515 GCF_963457725.1 Sprattus sprattus
CATGGTTGAGGGGAAAAAAAGAGGCTTCTTCCTCAGTCTACTTACTCAACAAGGGGAAATTGGGTCATCTGTGTAATGACTGTATGCAACATAAATCGTCATCTTAATTGGACATTTAGCAAATCCCAGAAGCTGGCCCCAGCTCAGGCAGAGGCAGTGGTGCTGAGAGGGTATACTGCTCTACTGAAATATGATTAAAAAAAAATTAAAATCAGTTATGCTTTTTTAAGAAAAAAGTTAGACTTTCATAACTTGTACATCCTTGCATCTTTTATCCTCCTTCTACAGTCCATTTACATTCACATTGATGCTTTGAGGCGTCTCACATGCATGTTCTATTGTCGATATCGAAAGGATTTTGCCCCGTCAGCACATTCACTGTATGCTATCAAATGCTAACCCACACACATGTCGTACATCCCTTGCCTTGGCTTTGATCGAATTAAGACATCTCTCTGTGAAACTGTAGCCTAAATTACTGATTCTGTATATTTAAGAAAAAACATTAATATAGCAATACTGAAGCCCCGAGTTTAGATCATCTTCACTTGTGTTTTGTTTTCCTACATATTGAAATAGCATTGTTGCACCTAATACAATGTTTAAAAAATTGAGCTGTCCTTAAGTGGGCATTAGAGAGGGCTTTCTTTTTCTTAGTGGGTGGTTTGAGATCTTTATCTTGAGCTTTTAACATCGCGAGTGCGTCTCTGCGTTCGGGGGTCCGCTTTCCTCGTTTCCCTGGCAGCGCACTGTGATTGACAGACCAAGGCTCGCTTAGGACCCTCCTTCTCATCGCCTCCCGCTCCGACTTCGCTCCGTCGTGAGCTTCAGTAAGTTTGTATAGAGGGATGCAGCGGGCGCACAGAGCAGCCTGAAAATGGCACTCATTTGGATATATCCATCCCTTTTCTTTCTTCTCCATTTGCTCACACCGATACTGGCCTTAAGGACTTACCCTGAAAACGAAGGTATGGTCATCATTTAACTGCCTTTGAAACGGGTGAATTAATCGCTGAGGTTTTGTGGTGGGGGATCTACCCGTGTTTAGTTCAGCTAAGTGCAGCTCTTCGCTCGGATGCTGTGGTACTCTATAAATGATGTATAAGATGAGGGAAATGGCCTTGGAGCAAAGGAAATTGTTCAACGTTCAGTTTTATTTCTAGGGCAAACGCATTAAATTTGAATAGTGTATAGCCACCTATGAGCAGCGAAAGTGGGCAACACATATAATTAGACTACATTATTGTACCTCTTCTTCGGAGGCTTGCAACTCGACATGGCGTTTGAACGAGGAACTTTTGTCATATGTATAGCAATAGGTTACAAATCTTTACAATTCCCTATTTCATTTGTTTAGGTTTTCATCTTCTCAGAAACACAACCTTACATTCCCCAAAGACACGCGTCTCTTATGTCATACAGACAGATATTTGGTGTCCATGACTTGAACAGGGTAGATATTTGAGGAGATGTTATGACAGTTCAGCCTTGGTTTGATATCAGTCGGGGAGAGACTGTTTTGACATTCCCACGTGCACGCTTTTAATCGTATCATCTTCCTTGGCAGTTGAATGTTTATGTACCTGTTTGTATCAGATATATTACTTCACCAGGACACGGTGAAAGAGGGGGTACTTGATAAAAGGGAGTTTGGTTGTGTGTTTCGTTATAAACGTATCCGTCTGTGGCGCGTAGCTTGATTCTGCGACGAAATCCAGTAACTGGCGTTGATAGCGCTCGACTGTGTCATTCAGCCGCCACCCGAGGCTTTCCCGGCGAAGCCATCGCGGGCTTGACCCAGGCAGTAGGCATGGGCTTGCCGATTCAGTAGTACATGTTCACTTTCCCAGCTGAATTTGCCTTCGTATCGAAAGACCGTTTTACCTCTTTCTTAACCTTCGATTTTCTAGGATGGCATATCCCCGTTGTGCGGATTACATTAACCCATTTACGTTGTTTTGTGAATGTAGTCTGCCATTTGGATTTCTAATTGGGACAGCGCAATTTAACGCACATTTTTCACGGGGTATTGAAAACTTTAACGGTATCCCGCTGCATTCGTAATAGAGTGAATTAGCCCTTAAATATGTCATTACTCTGCTCCTGAACTTAGGAGAACATTAATAATACTTCGAAACGTACAGAGATTTTCTTGGTTTGAGGCTCATCAAAATCGGACCTTATAAAGAGTTTGGACATCTCAACGAAATAAAGGCACACATATTTGAGAGAAACCGCATTTATTTATGGAAATATAAGAGACACTGGTGTAGTGTCAGTCTTATTTTTTGAAACATCGTACATATTTCTATACAACCCTTTAGTATACCACACAGTCTCTCTCTCTCTCTCTCTCTCTCTCTCTCTCTCTCTCTCTCTCACACACACACACACACACACACACTCACACACACACTCACAAACAGACACACGCACACACACACACACACACACACACACACACACACACACACACACACACACACACACGCACACACAGTCCCTCGCACAAGCATGAACAACACGACTATTTAAAAATTCATCATGCGATTTCAGTGGATGATGAAACCTTATTTAACCGGAGGAAACCCCATGTTGATTTAGATAAATGGTTGCAGTGGGAAGGGGGAATCATGTTGTAGGTCAGGGGTGGCAGACTCTGACGTTCAGCATCAGCACGCCTGCCTGGTTCAAGGTTTGTTACCCCTGGGTAGTGAGGATTAGAACGAGGAAGAGGAAGAGGAAGAAGAGGGGAGGACGGTTTTCAGGGTATCCCTTCCTGCGAGGCCAGAGGAAGCCTTTCCCCTCAAATCAGTGTAAAAGGGAGCGTGCACTTGTGAGTGTGTGTGTGTGTATGTGTGTGTGTGTGTGTGTGTGTGCGTGTGTATGCGTGCCAGGCTGGCTTGGTTCACTGATGTGGCCTGCAGTGATGTCTCCATCCCTGCTGCTCTACTCTCAGTCCTCTCCAGCCCCATTGGTCTAATTGGCTGATCTTACTGCACACTATGTGTGTGTGTGTGTGTGTGTGTGTGTGTGTGTGTGTGTGTGTGTGTGTGTGTATGTGTATGTGGTAGGTGGATATCCACAATGATATTTTTATGCATGTGACCAAATGTGTCTTCTATCTTTGGTTTATGTGGCATAATCCTTTGTGTGTCTATGCCATGTGCGTGTGTCTTCACTTTTGCTTATTTTGTCATGATTTTTTGTGTATCTTCACTTTGCTTATTATTTTGGGATGAAATTGTGTGTGAATACACAGAGAGCATTCCCTGTATGTGTATATGTTTATATGGGTTTTGAGTGTGTGTGTGTGTGTGTGTGTGTGTGTGTGTGTGTGTGTGTGTGTGTGTTTGTGAGGCCAGTGTGATCCAGTGCCTCCCTGGGCTGTGCTCTGCTGCCGGGCTGTGCTGCTGTATGTCTGGCGTGACAGTGGCTATGATGTGGGCTACTGTAAGCAGAGGGGCCTTCCTTCATCCCTGGCTCGCCTGCTGTGATTGCTTGCCGAGTCGAGAGATTGCCTCGTGCTTGTTATTTTAAGCCCGCTTGGGAGCATGCGTGTGTGTGTGTGCGCGCGTGCATGTGTGTGACTGTGTGTCTGTGTGTGGCTGTGCCCTGCAAACGAGATGAAATATGAATACAATGGCACTGGATTGTTTTCGCTCATGCGACCTGGTCACATCCCCTAAAGCTGTCCCGATAGGGCCAGATAGGAGACAGGAGAACGAGGACAGAACATGGTGCAGTTCACAAACTAAACAACAGATGGCGCCTGCAAGCTCTACCTCACCTCTTCCATTGTGTTCCTGACATCACACCACAATCACACCTTCCTCGGGGAAATGAGCTACCCAGCTGCTGTGGGCATATATGCCTCATAATATGAGTTCATTTAACTAAGTGAAGTAAATGGAATTTGAAGTTCAATTGAAGAGGCTTTTGTTCGTCAGTTGTTTTCCCGGTGTTCACAGTGTGTCCCATCCCTTGGAGTGAACACTCCGGCAGGTTGGAACACGGACAGTGTTGGTGCGCTGCGTGAATAGAGAAGCGTGAGGGTAATATTCCACTGGTGGCCCTTGTCGGTTTCACATATTTCAGTTCTAATTATTTCCACGGTCATTTATCTAGCAGGCTTGGAAATGAGAGAGACGATGCTGCAGCAGACAGATGGGAACAAATGGACACATTTGTTAGTGCCGTCTCAACCTGCGTTTAAGACTCCATGCTCTATTTCCCCTTCACACATTCATCCACCTCTCCATCTTTCTCCATCTCTCCATCTCCTTCTCTGTCTCTCTCTCTTTTTTCTCTCTCTGCCCCTCGGCCTTTTCTTTGCCCAGTTTCTGTCTTGTGTAAGTAATGATACTGAACATCTCTAATATTAGAATCTTCTCTCTCTCTCGCTCTTTTGCTCTCTCAAACATACCCACATTCTATTTCTCTCCTTCTCTCTCTCCTTTCATCTCTCTACCCCCCTCCTGTATGTCTGTCGCTCCCTATGCCTGCATCTCTCTGTCTCCATCTTTATTCTCCCTTTTTCTTCTCTCTCTCTCTCTCTTCTCTCTCTTTCTACTCATTCTCCCTCCCTCTCTCTCTTTTTCTTGCCTTCTCTCTATTTCCACCCTCTCTCTCCTCATTTTCTCCCTTTCTCCGCTTTCTCTCTCTCTCACTATTCTCTCTCTCTCTTCATTCTCTCTCTCTCTCTCTCACTGCTGCCTCTTGTTGTAAGCTGGCAGAGTAGCCACCCACGGGTGTTACCCATTCAGCAGCCCTCATCGTGTGTCCAGGCAGCGGCCCCTCAGCATCAGCACCACGCTGGCATCTTCTCCACCACTCAGCATCAGCACCACGCTGGCATCTTCTCCAGCACTCCTGCTGAAAGCCCTCTCTGTTCCCCCCTCTCAGGCAGCGGTTCCCCCTGGCCACACCGCTCGCCTCACTGCCTGCTCCTCTCCTGCTCGCAAGGGGCTTCCACCATCTTGCAGGAAACAAGGGTTCGCAAACACACACACACACACACTCACACACACACACACCATTGCCAAGAACGTGACGCTTTGCATTATGCAGCGGTAAGACAACCCCTGCTCATGATCGTGACATCCTAATTAATTGGCCCAAGATCCCTCCACAGAGGTCATAGGTCACCGCTCTTTCAATTCTGTTTAATTTATAACAGTTGTACTTATTGGCAGACGTATATATTTGAACTGGGGGGTAGGGCTGATTGATGGGCCAGATGTAATTAAATAGATTGTATCCCTACTCATGGTTCTGTCCCTGACCTTGAACTGATGAGGACATTGATCGCCTTCCTCTCGCCGGCTACGGTTCACCTCTATTACCGCGATTATTCCTGGATCTGAGCCTATCACCGCCGGGGTCTGCTAACAATGTGGAATCATAAAGGTGTCACAGGGCTCTCGTGACACAACCTTAACGTAATGTTACCAAATCTATAGCCAGGGGCTTGCCTGGCGAATGCCAATTTGACTCGGATGCTGCCGCTGTTGTTGTTCCGTTGGTCGTCTGCCTCGCGTGCCGGATGAGAGACGAAAGAGATACCAAGACAAACAGAGGGAAGATGGAACACTCATCATCACACTAGGACAGGCAGTGACTGTGGAGCACACTCACACTTACACACACTCACACACCCAAACACACACCCACACACACGTACACACAGACACAGTTTCTCATTCAGGTGAGGAGGTAGGAGACGACCAGCAAGGGAAGAAAACAGAGAAAAAGTCAACAAATCATATTAACATCACATTCAAGCAATACACACATACACTCACCTGGCAGATTACAGCAGCTGAGTCTGGTCGGGTGAGAGTCACCTTACATTTGCATTCACTCTGCTTTTCTGTTCTGTGTCAGTGATGGGTGGACGACTCTCTGTAATACAAATTATACACAGCTTGTGACTCACAGGGGAGTGTTACGAGCATTAGAGGACATTAGCCTACCAAATGGCTAAATAGAACTTTACTTTTTATGATTATTATTTTATATTTGTTTACGCTATTTATGAGCCATTTTTTCCCCTTTTGTTTCTCACGCTACCCCCTGGGCTGCTAACCCACTTCCAGATCTTTCTTGTCCACTGTTTAGTCTCTCCTCCAGCATTTCCCTCCATGACCCTGAGGGCTCATAGGGTTAGCATGAATGCGCTAACGAGCATGAGCAGCCTGTGTGTGTGTGTACGTGGTTGGGAGGGGGTTTAGCAGACTGTTGAGCATGATCGCTACAGGCTAGCCTGACTTGCTCCACTCTCACTAATGCCCACCCCGCCTCCACCCCACCCCACCCCACACACATACACATACACACACACACACAGACACACACACACACACACACACACTCACTGGGCTTGAACCTCAGCCTCTCCAGAAGGAAGTTCATTAGCAGTCTAGTCGACACTACACGGATAACAATGGCACACCGTGTGAACCTGCCCCCCCCCCACTACACACACACACACACACACGCACACGCGCAGACAACCACACACACAAAGCCCCCATTTTCTGCTTTTGTGAGCCTCTTGTCTTGACCCTTTATTTGCCTTAATTGAGTTCATCTGTTTGCTGGCCACCATCCCTTCCCCAAACATCCACTTCCCTCTCCCTCCTTCTCTCTCCTCCCCTCTCCTGCTCCCCCTCTCTCAATTTGGGCTGGGAAAGTGAAAAGCCCAGTGTGTGTGTGTGTGTGTGTGTGTGGAAACAGAATGGACACATTAACCTGACCTCAAAACAAGCATGGTTTCTTTTCAATTTGCTGAGATGAGTTCTGTTGACCAACAGGACCCCAAAAGCCCCCCCCAGCCCCAACCCCCCCCCCCCCCCCCCGGCACATTTAATCTTTTTTTTAAACATTTCTTTTCCTCTTTCCTCACCCTCCGTTTCTCTCGTTACCGCTCCGTCTTTCCTCTCACTCTCTCTTTCTATCGTTACCCCTACGTCTTTCTCTTTCCTCTCCCTCTTTCTTTTCCCTTCTCTCTCTCTCGCTCCTTGTCTTTCACTTGTTACCTCTCTTTTTTTCTTTTTCCTATCCCTAATTTTTTCTCTCTCTTTCTCTTTCCCTCTCTTTCGTGTCTTCTTCTGTTCACGGGTCACTTTAATAGCAGAGCCCACTCCACCGCACATAGAGGTTGCTTGGAGCCTGTTAGGATTTGCATTACGGTTTTTGATATGACCTTGGTGGCAGCGCTGCAAACTGCCTTGTAAAGTGACCATCTCTCAAGCCGGAGGCCACCTTCTCCAGTTTCCTGTGACAGACAAGGGCTTATTTAGTCTTTCTCTTGTTCTCTCTGTATGTGTGTGTGTGTGTGTGTGTGTGTGTGTGTTTAGGTTTTCCATGATGGACAGGGGCTTATTAAGTGGCTCAATATTCCTCCAATGATAGACTGAATGAAACCATGTCGATCTACTATGTCCTTGCTGTGTGTGTGTGTGTATGTGTGTGTGTGTGTGTGTGTGTGTGTGTGTG